>NC_086299.1:10170191-10398419 GCF_963924245.1 Chroicocephalus ridibundus | reverse complement strand
TGGGGAGGTTTGGGGGTGCTGACCCCCCCCCCTCACCCCCCAGGGAGGTGGAAGGCGACGTCTTCGTGGAGCTGGACGTGGGCTCGGAGGGGAACGGGGACGAGGGGCAGCTGGGGGGGGTCCTGCGGGACCTGCTGGCCGCCGGCTCCATCGCCTCCTACCTCACCTCCCCCCTCGGCTTCCAGTTCCGGCGCCTGGGGGCCGGTGAGCATTTTTGGGGGGGGGGTGGGGGGGTGGTCCGAAGGGTTTTGGGGTGTGTGTGGGGGGGCTCAGATCACCCCATCCCATCGCCTGGTCCCACGTAACGGAGCATCGCGCCTCCCCCCTGCCATTAAATTCGCGGTGGGTGGCAATTGGAGGTGGGGGGTGTGGTGTGGGGTGTGTGTGCGTCACCCTGATTGTGCTGCTCAACCCCCCCCCCAACCAGTGACCCCCCACCCTCGCGCCTGCACCCCCCTGGAGTTCGCCTGCGGCAGCGGCGAGTGCGTGGCCGGCGAGTACCGCTGCGACCGCCGCCCCGACTGCCGCGACGCCTCCGACGAGGACGGCTGCGGTGAGACCCCCCCCCCCCCACGCCCATAAAGCCCCCCCAGAACCCCCCTGCACCCCCGTTTACCCCATAACCCCCCCCGCCGCGCCCCCTTCTCTCCATACCCCTCCATAACCACCCCATATCCCACCTGCACCCCCATGTCCCCCCATAACCCCCCCACCGCGCTCCCGTTCCCCCCATAAACCCCCCCCCGACATAACCCCCCCATAGCCCCCACACACCCCCATTTCCCCCATACCCCCCCACTGCACCCCCATTTCCCCTATAACCCCCATATCCCCCCTGCACCCCCATTTCCCCCGCAAAACCCCCCCCATATCCTCCCCGCATCCCCATTTCCCCCTATAAAGCCCCCCCATATGCTCCCCGAACCCCCATTTCCCCCCATAACCCCCCCACTGCACCCCCCATTTCCCCCACATAACCCCCCCCATATCCCCCCCGCACCCCCATTTCCCCCCCACTGCACCCCCATTTCCTCCCATAAAGCCCCCCCATATCCCCCCTGCACCCCCATTTCCCCCCATAAAGCCCCCCCATATCCCCCCTGCACCCCCATTTCCCCCCATAAAGCCCCCCATATCTCCTTCGCACCCCCATTTCCCCCATATGCCCCCCGAACCCCCATTTCCCCCCATAAGCCCCCACTGTGCCCCCATTGCCCCCACATAACCCCCCCACTGCACCCCCGTTTCCCCCATAAACCCCCCCCATATCCGCCACACACCCCATTTTCCCCCCATAACCCCCCCACTGCACCCCCATTTCCCCCACATAACCCCCCCATATCCCCCCTGCACCCCCATTTCCCCCTCAACCCCCACTGTGCCCCCTTTTCCCCTTTAAACCCCCATAAAGCCCCCCCATATCCCCCCCGCACCCCCATTCCCCCATAACCCCCCCATATACCCCCCACACCCCATTTCCCCCCCATAACCCCCCCCACTGCACCCCCGTTTACCTCCATAAACCCCCCCATAACCCCCCCGCACCCCCATTTCCCCCCACAACCCCCCCCAGTGCACCCCATTTCCCCCACATAACCCCCCCATATCCCCCTGCACCCCCATTTCCCCCCACAACCCCCCCACTGCACCCCCATTTCCCGCAATAGACAAACAGACCCCCCCCCCATATCCCTCCGGCACCCCCCCATTTCCCCCCATAAACCCCTCCCCCATATCCCCCCCGCACCCCCATTTCCCCCCATAACCCGCCCCCCCCCCCCCGCATTTCGTTCCCTGCAGACCCCTCGCCGCGGACGCCCCCCAGCACCGCCCGCCCCGCCACCACCCGCCCGCTGAGCACCGCCGCCGCCGCCCCCGCCACCCCGCCGCCGCGCCGGCCCCTCACCCCGCGGCCCCCCAAACCCCCCCTTCCCCTCCCCGGCGGGTGCCCCGCGGGCGAAGCCCCCTGCGCCGACGGGCGCTGCGTCCCCCGCGACTACCTCTGCGACGGCGAGCGCGACTGCGCCGACGGCAGCGACGAGGAAGCCTGCGGTGAGTCTGCGGTGACGCGGCCGGGTCAGGAAAGGGGGCGGGGGGGGGGGGGGTTGCGTGTGCGCGTGGCAGGGCGGGGGGCACCCTATGGGTGCTGACCCCCCGCCGTCACCCATATCACCCAGGCACCCCCTCGCCCTGCGAACCCAACGAATTCAAGTGCCGCAACGGGCACTGCGCCCTCAAGTTGTGGCGCTGCGACGGCGAGAACGACTGCGGCGACGGCTCCGACGAGAGCGATTGCCGTGAGTCCGGCCGCCGCCGGGGTTGGGGACAGGCGCCCGCGCGCGCCAAGGTCCGGAGAGGAGGGAGGGGGGGGGGTAAGGGGTGTGACACGCTCTCCCCGTTGACGTGTGTCACCGTCACCCCGCTTGCAGCCACCAAGGCCCCCGGGGCGGCCTGCGGGCCGGCGGAGTTCCGGTGCGTGGCCAGCGGGAGCTGCATCCACGCCAGCTACCAGTGCGACCGCGAGCCCGACTGCCCCGACCGCTCCGACGAGGTCGGCTGCGGTGAGTGACACTGACACCAAGGGGACACCTCTGCCAGGCCTTGGGGACGTGGTGACCCGGGGATGGGGTGAGGAACCTGTGCCATGGCATGTTGGGGACGCTGCACCCAGTGACCGTCTGCCATGGCACATGTTGGGGACACCGTGACCGGGGACCCTCTGCCATGGCACTGGGCTGGGGACACTGTGCCTGGGGACCCCGTGCATGGCACTAGGCTGGGGACACTGCGACCGGGGACCCTGTGCCATGGCACATGTTGGGGACACTGCAGCCAGGGACCCTCTGCCATGGCATGGGGCTGGGGACACTGCGACCGGGGACCCCGTGCCTGGGGACCCCGTGCATGGCACTAGGCTGGGGACACTGTGACCGGGGACCCTGTGCCATGGCACATGTTGGGGACACTGTGCCCAGGGACCTACTGCCATGGCATGGGGCTGGGGACACTGCACCCAGGGACCCCATGCATGGTACATGTTGGGGACACTGCACTCAGGGACCGTCTGCCATGGCAGCAGGCTGGGGACACTGCGACCGGGGACCCCGTGCATGGCACATGTTGGGGACACTGCACCCAGGGACCCTCTGCCATGGCATGGGGCTGGGGACACTGCGACCGGGGACCCCGTGCATGGCACTAGGCTGGGGACACTGTGACCAGGGACCCTCTGCCATGGCACATGTTGGGGACACTGCACTCGGGGACCGTCTGCCATGGCACATGTTGGGGACACTGCCGAGGGACACCATGCATGGCACATGTTGGGGACACTGCACCCAGGGACAGTCTGCCACAGCACCAGGCTGGGGACACTGCAACCGGGGACCCTCTGTCATGGCATGGGGCTGGGGACACTGCGACTGGGGACCCCGTGCATGGCACTAGGCTGGGGACACTGCGCCCAGGGACCATCTGCCATGGCACCAGGCTGGGGACACTGCGACCGGGGACCCCGTGGATGGCACGTGTTGGGGACGCTGCGATTGGGGACCCGCTGCCATTGCACCAGGCTGGGAACGCTGCCACCAAGGACCCTGTGCCGTGGCACCAGGCTGGGGACACTGTGCCATGGCACTGGGCTCAGGACACTGCAGCGGGGGACCCCATGCATGGCACGCGTTGGGGACACTGCACCCAGGGACCGTCTGCCGTGGCACCAGGCTGGGGACACTGTGACCGGGGACCCCATGCATGGCACGGGTTGGGGACACTGCACCCAGTGACAGTGTGCCCAGGGACACTGCGCCATGGCACCATGCTGGGGACACCGTGACCAGGGACCCCCGTACCATGGCACCACAGCGGGGACACTGTGCCCCGGGACCCCGTGCGTGGCACATGTTGGGGACACTGCGCCCAGGGCCCTTGTGCTGTGGCGCCAGGCTGGGGACACTGTGCCCGGGGACCCTGTGCCATGGCACGTGCTGGGGTCCTGGTGGCCACAGTGTGGGGGTGGTGACCCTGTCCCCAAGCCAGGCTGGGGACCTGATGCTGGTGGCCCTGTCCCCAAGCTGCGCCACGCTGGGGACACAGCGCCATGGCATGGTGATGGGTGCCCCCCTGGTGTCCCTGTCCCAGTGCCAGGCTGGGGACCCCGTGCTGGTGACTCTGTCCCCAAGCAGTGACACAGTGGGGACCTGGTGCCACAGTGTGGTGCTGGTGACTTTGTCCCCAAGCCAGACTGGAAACCCGGTGCTGGTGACTCTGTCCCCAAGCTGCGCCACGCTGGGGTCCTGGTGTCATGTCATGGTGTTGGCCGCCATACTTGTGACCCTGTCCCCAGGTGGTGCCATCCTGGGGACCCAGTGCTCGTGACCCTGTCCCCAAGCGGTGCCATGCGGGGGTCCTGGTGTCATGACGTGGTGCTGGGTGCCACACTGGTGACCCTGTCCCCAGGCGGTGCCATCTTGGGGACCCGGTGCTGGTGGCCCTGTCCCCAAGCTGCACCATGCTGGGGACCCAGTGCCCAATCTGGGCTGGGGACACTCTGCTGGTGACCATGTCCCCAAGCAGTGCCATGCTGGGGTCCCAGTGCCACGGTGCGGTGCTGGGCGCCACACTGGTGACCCTGTCCCCAAGCCAGGCTGGGGACCCCGTGCTGGTGACCCTGTCCCCAGGCGGTGCCACTCTGGGGTCCTGATGCTGGTCACCCTGTCCCCAAGCGGTGCCACGCTGGGGTCCCAGTGCCACGGTTGGGTCCTGGGTGTGACACTGGTGTCCCTGTCCCCAGGGCGGGGGGAATAGGGCGGGGGGTGGGGGTGGTGCGCGGTGCTGGCGTCCCGTGCCCGGTGGTGACGGTGGCGGTGGCGGTGGCAGTGCCCCCGCAGGTGGTGACGCTGCCGCGGGAGTCGGTGCGGGCGGTGCCGGGGCAGACCGTCACCTTCACCTGCGTGGCCACCGGCGTCCCCACCCCCATCATCACCTGGCGCCTCAACTGGGGACACACCCCCAGCAGCCACAGGTGGGGGCGGGGCCTAAGGGGGCGTGGGCTCAGAGGGGTGGGGCTAACAGGGTGTGGTCTCGGGGCGGGGCCTAAAGAGGTGTGTGGTCGCAGAGGGGCGGGGCATAAACGGGGTGTGGTCTCAGAGGGGCAGGGTCTAAAAGGGTGTGGTTTGGGGGGGGCCTAAGGGGGTGTGGTCTGGGGCGGGGTCTAAGGGGTGTGGTGGGCGGGGCCTAAGAGGGTGTGGTCTGGGGGGCAGAGTCTAAGGGGGTGTGTGGCCTCAGGGGAGGGGGCTGAGGGGGTGTGGTCTCAGAGGGGCGGGGCCTAAGGGGGTGCGGTCTCGGGGGGTGGCCAATGGGAGCAAGGGGAGCTGGCCGGAGGGGGGCGGGGCTTGAGGAAGGGGGTGGGGCTTGTGATGGGGAGGGGCTTGTGGTTGGGGCGGAGTCTCTGGTGGTGGGCGGGGCTTGTGGCTGGGGAGGGCTGCGGTGGGAGGGGCTTATACTTGGGGGCGTGGCTTTGGGGGCGTGGCTCCCGGCACGGGGGCGGGGCTAACAGCCAGGGAGTGGTGTGGTGGGCGGGGCTTGCATGAGGGGGGCGGGGCTTGCACGGAGGGGCGTGGCCTGGGCATAAGCAGGGCGTGCAGTGGGCTGTGCCCCTCTCTGGGTGTGCTGGGCTCCGGGTTCGATGGGCTCCGGGTGTCGGGCACCGGGTGTCCCAGGCTCCAGGTGTGCCGGGCTCCGGGTGTCAGGCTCCGGGTTCAATGGGCTCCGGGTGTGCCGGGTTCTGGGTGCCGGCCTCCGGGTGCAATGGGCACTGGGTGTCCGGGGCTCCAGGTGTCCCAGGCTCCAGGTGTCCCAGGCTCCGGGTGCAATGGGCACCGGGTGTCCCGGGCTCCGGGTGTGCCATGCTCCGGGTGCCGGGCACTCGGTTCAACGGGAACCGGGTGTGAGGGGTTCTGGGTGCTGGGCTCCGGGTGCAACAGGCACTGGGTGTCCCGGGCTCCGGGTGTCCTGGGCTCGGGGTGTCCTGGGCTCTGGGCTCTGGGTGTCCTGGGTTCTGGGTGTGAGGGGCTCCGGGTGTCCCGGGCTCGAGGTGCAATGGGCACCGGGTGTCCCGGGCTCCGGGTGTGCCGTGCTGCGGGTGCCAAACGTGCCGCGCAGGGTGTCGATCGTGAGCGAGGCCGGGCAGGGCACGCTGACCATCCGGGACGTGAAAGAAGCCGACCAAGGCGCCTACACCTGCGAGGCCATCAACACCCTCGGCATGGTCTTCGGCATCCCCGACAGCATCCTCACCGTCACCCGTCCCGGTGAGTGTCCCCCCCCACCGCCCTCCCCTCCCCATCCCACCCCCCGCCCCCACCGCGGCGTCATCACCCACCCACCGTCTCCCGCAGGGCCATGCCCCGAGGGCCACTTCCAGGTGACGGGGACATCCCGCTGCCTGCCCTGCTTCTGCTTCGGCGTCACCACCGCCTGCCGCGCCACCGCCCGGCACCGCCACCGCCTCCACCTCCGCTTCGACCGCCCTGACGACTTCAAGGGTGAGTGGTGGGGACGAGGGGTGGGGACGAGGGTTGGGAATAAGGGACACACCAGGGGCTGAGCATCTCCCCAACAGGCGTCAACGTGACGGTGCCGGCGGCGCCGTCCCCACCGGCGCTCTCGGCCACCCAGCTCCACGTGGACGTGGGTGTCGAGGAATTCCAGCTCCTGGATCTCTCCCGCCGTTTCCTGGCCCTCGACGCCTTCTGGGCGCTGCCAGCCACCTTCCTTGGGGACAAGGTGACGCTGGGGTGGGGACAGGGCTGGGGACGCTGGTGGCATGGCCGCTGCCGGCTGCCTTCCTCGGGGGCGAGGTGACGCCGGGGTGGGGACGGGGCTGGGGACGCTGGTGGCACAGCACTGACAGCCCGTTGGTGTTGGCAGGTGGATGCCTACGGGGGGGCGCTGAGTTATGGGGTGCGGTACCGGCTGGGGCGGGGCCCCCCCGAGCCCACCACCCACCCCGATGTGGTGCTGCGGGGCCACGGGCGGCAGCTGCGGGCGCGCGCCGGGGCCACCCAGCCCGATGTCCTCAACCGACGGCACGTGCCCTTCACTGAGGTGGGTGGGCGCGGGGCAGGGGGTGGTGGTGGCAGCGGGGTGATGGCAATGGTGGCGGTGGTGGAAGGGTGATGGTGGTGGAGGTGGAAGGGTGATGGTGGTGGAGGTGGAAGGGTGATGGTGGTGGTGGAGGTGGAAGGGTGATGATGGTGGTGGAGGTGGAAGGGTGATGATGGTGGTGGAGGTGGAAGGCTGATGATGGTGGTGGTCGAAGGGTGATGGTGGTGGAGGTGGAAGGGTGATGATGGTAGTGGAGGTGGAAGGGTGATGATGGTGGTGGTCGAAGGGTGATGGTGGTGGAGGTGGAAGGGTGATGATGGTGGTGGAGGTGGAAGGGTGGTGGTCAAAGGGTGATGACGGTGGTGGAGGTGGAAGCGTGATGATAGTGGTCAAAGGGTGATGGTGGTGGAGGTGGAAGGGTGATGGTGGTGGTGGTCGAAGGGTGATGGTGGTGATGACGGATGAGTAATGCCAGTGGGGGCGGGGTGGGTGATGCTGGTGATGGGTGGGTGGGTGGGTGAGGATGGAGGGGGGTGGTTGATGGTGGTGATGGTGGGAGGGTGATGGTGGTGATGGTGGGAGGGTGATGGTGATGGGTGGTTGATGGTGGTGGGATGGTGATGGTAGTGGGGGTGGAGGTGATGCGGTGATGGTGGTGGTGGTGGGGTGATGGTGGTGAGAGTGGAGGTGGGTGGTCAATGGTGGTGGTGGGATGGTGATGGCAGTGGTGGTGGAGGTAGGGTGATGCTGGTGGTGGTGGGTGGTTGGTGGTGGTGGGTGGTTGATGGCAGTGGTGTGGGGGGGTGATGGTGGTGCGTGATGGTGGTGATAGGTGGGTGATGGCAGTGATGCTGGTGGTGATGGGTGGGTGATGGCAGTGATGCTAGTGGTGGTGGGTGGCTGATGGGTGATGCTGGTGTTGGTGGGGGGTGGGTGATGCTGCTGGTGAGAGGTGGGTGATGGTGGTGGTGGTGGGGTGATGCCGGTGATGATGGCTGAGTAATGCCGGTGGTGGCAGGTGGGTGATACCGGCGATGAGTGGGTGATGCTGGTGGTGATGAGCGGGTGATGCTGGCGGTGGCAGGTGGTTGATGGTGGTGATGGCGGATGGGTGATGCCAATGCTGGCATCGCCCTGGGGTGACACGGGTGTCACCATCCCCGCAGGACCACTGGGAGGACGAGGAGGGTGCCCCGGTGAGCCGGGAGCTGCTGCTGCTGGTGCTGCAGGGGCTGGAGGGTGTCTTCATCCGGGCGGTGTACGACGGGCGCATGGCCAGCGTGGGGCTCAGCGACGTGGCCATGGACGTCACCAGCCCCGGTGACACCGGCCTGGGGCCGGCCGGGGATGTCGAGGAGTGCAGGTGAGTGCCGGTAACGAGGTCGCGGGGCTCGGTGTCACACCGCCGCTGCCCCGCCGCCGTCACACCGCCGTGTCCCCAGGTGCCCCGTGGGCTACGCGGGTCTGTCGTGCCAGCGATGTGCCACCCGCTTCGAGCGGGTGACGAGAGGACCCTACCTGGGGACGTGCTCCGGCTGCGGCTGCCACGGCCACTCCAGCACCTGCGACCCCGTTTTCGGGCACTGCCTGGTAAGGAACAGGGGGTGACAAGGGGATGGGGAGGTGGCTCGGTGTCACCACCCCCCCGTGCCACGTGTGTCTGTGTGTCGTGTCCCCCCCCCCCCCCCCCCCCAGAACTGCCAGCACAACACGGAGGGTCCCCAGTGCGAGAAGTGCAAACCCGGCTTCTTCGGCGACGCCACCAAGGGCACGGCCACCGCCTGTCACCCTTGTCCCTGTCCCTACACCGAGCCGTCTCGCAGGTGGGTGCCGACCCCAGGGGGAGTCGCCCCCTCCCCTCCCCAGCTGTCACCGCCCCGGGAGGTCACCACCGTGTCCCACCCCCCACCGGCGTCGCCCGCAGGTTTTCGGAGTCGTGCTTTTTGGACACGGACGGCCAAGCCACCTGCGACGCCTGCGCACCCGGTTACGCCGGCCGCCGCTGCGAGAGGTGGGGGGGGGGGGTCCCTATAAACCTCCCCCCCTCCCCACCACCCCCCTTCCCCCCCGCCAAAACCCGAGACACCCCCCCCCATCACCTCCCCCCCCCCCATCCCCGTAGGTGCGCCCCGGGCTACGAGGGAGACCCCATCCAGCCGGGCGGCAAGTGCGTCCCGATCGGTGAGTGGTGGGTGCTGGTTGTGGGGTGTCCCGTCCCCCCCCCCCCCGCCTCCTTTCACCCATGGGTGCCCCCCACCCTCACCCTCGCTGCCCGCAGGCCAGGAACTCGTCAAGTGCGACGCCCGCGGGGGCAAGGACGCGGCCGGCGGCACGTGCCACTGCAAGGTGCGGGCCAGGGCGTGGGGAGGGGGGGGCGGGGGGCTGCCGTCCCCCACAGCACCCAGTGCGATCCCCGAGGCACCCAGCGTGACACCCCCCCTGCCCCGTAGCACCCAGTCCCATCCCTGGGGAACCCAGTGGGATCCCCTATGGCTCCCAGTGGGATCTTTGGGGCACCCACTCTGACCCCCCCCATAGCACCTATTCTGACCCCCCCCACGGCACCCAGTCCCATCTCGGGGGTACACAGTCCGATCCCCCCCAGCACCCATTCCAGCCCCCCCATAGCACCCAGTCTGATCCCTGAGGCACCCACTCTGACCCCCCATAGCACCTCTTCTGACCCCCCCGATGGCACCCAGTCCCACCCCAGGGGTACCCAGTCTGACCCCCCCCCCCAGCACCCAGTCCAAATTCCCATGGCACCCAGTCTGACCCTCCGTGTCCCGTCCCCCCCCCCACATGGCACCCAGTCCTGTCTCAGGGGTACCCAGGCCAACCCCCCCACCCCCGGCACCCATTCCAACCCCCTCCAGCACCCAGTCTGCCCCCCCCCGTGGCACCCAGTCCCGTCTCAGGGGTACCCAGGCCAACCCCCCCACCCCCGGCACCCATTCCAACCCCCTCCAGCACCCAGTCTGCCCCCCCCCATGGCACCCAGTCCAATCCTCCATAGCACCCATCCCACCCCCCCCCTCCAAGGCACCCAGTCCCTCCCCCCAGCCCCATTTCCGCCCCCCAACGCCCCCCCTCCCCACCCCGGCACCCCCTTTCCCGCTCCCCCAGCACCCAGCTGTGCCCACCCTTCCCCCCCCCGGGCACCCCCACCCATGGCACCCCCCCTTCCCCCGTCCCCCTCCGCAGCCCAACGTGCGGGGGCGGCTGTGCGACGCCTGCGCCGCCGGCACCTTCCACCTGAGCGCGGCCAACCCCGAGGGCTGCCTGCAGTGCTTCTGCATGGGCGTCTCGCGGCACTGCGCCAGCTCCGCCTGGAGCCGACACCAGGTACCCGCGCCGCGGCGGGCCGCGTCACGCCCCGTCATGCCACGCTACGCCGTTATGTGCCGCGTTGTGGCGTGCCGCCCCGTGGGGTGCCGCGTTAGTGCTGTGTCGTGCCGGGCCGTGCCACGGCGGGCCGTGCCGTCCCGTGTGCTATGTCATGTCAAGCCACGCCGTGTCGTGCCGTGCCGTGCCGTGTTATTCCGTGCTGTGCCTCGCTGTGCCGCGCCATACTATGGTACGGCGTGCTGTGGCGTGCCGTGCCATGTCGTTATAGGCCACACGTTGTTCCATGCCGTGCCTTGCCATGTCATGCCATGCTATACTGTTATATGCCACGTTATGGCATACCATGCCACGTAGTGCTATGTTGTGCCGTGCCATGCCGTGCTGTGTCATGTAATACCATGCCATGTGATGCCGTGCCGTGCCACGCCATTATATGCCATGTTACGGCGTGCCATACATGTTGCGCCATGCCACGTTGTGCCAGGTAGTGCTATGTTGTGCTATGCCACGGCACGACGTGCCACGTTGTGCCGTGCCATGCCATGATATGCCATGTTGTGCCATGTCTTACCATGTCTTGCCGTGCCATGTTGTGCCATGCCGTGTTGTGCCATGTCTTGCCATGTCTTGCCAAGCTGTGTTGTGCCATGCTGTGCCATGTCATGCCATGTCGTGCCATGTCGTGCCATGCTGTGTTGTGCCATGCTGTGCCATGTTGTGCCATGCTATGCAATGTTGTGCCATGTCTTGCCATGCTGTGCCATGCTGTGCTATGCCATGCCATTACATGCCACGTTATGCCATGCTGTGCCATGTTGTGCCACGCTATGAAATGCTGTGCCGTGTCTTGCCATGCTGTGCCACGTAGTGCTATCCGTGACGTGCCGTGTCATGCCATGCTGTGCCATGCAGTGCCTTGTGATGCCATGTACCGTCATGCCGTGCCATGCCGTGCCGTGCTGCAACATGCCACACCATGTAGTGCCATGCCGTGCCATACCGTCCCATACTATGTGATGTCACGCCGCACCATGCCATAGTATTCCATGTTATTCCGTGCTGTGCCTTGCTGTGCCGTGCCATTCTGTGGCATGCCGTACCATGTCGTGCCATGCCATGCCATTACGTGCTATGGTACAGCATGCTGTGCCGTGTGGTGCCATGCAGTGCTATGTTGTGTCATGCCATACCATGCTGTGCCATGTAATGTTGTGCCATGCCATGATATGCCGTGTTAGGGCACGCCGTGCCATTTTGTGCCATGCCATGTTGTGCCAAGTAGTGCTATGTTGTGCTGTGCCATGCCATGCTGTGCCATGTTGTGCTATGCTGCGCCATGTTGTGCCATGCCATGCAATGTTGTGTCGCGTCTTGCCACGCTGTCCCGTGCCACGCTGTGCCATGTAGTGCTGTTGTGCTGTGCCATGCCATGCCATGCTGTGCCATGTAGTGCCTTGTGAGGCCATGTAGCGTCATGCCGTGCCACGTTGTGCCGTGCTGTGCCATGCCATACCATGTCGTGCCATGCCGTCCCATACTGTGTGATGTCAAGCCATGCCATGCCATTACATGCCACGTTATTCCATGCTGTGCCTTGCCATGCCGTGCCACACTATGGCATGTCGTGCCACGTTGTGCCATGCTATGGTGTGCCGTGCCATGTTGTGCCATGCCATGCCATGATATGCCATGTTATGGCATGCCGTGCCGTGTTGTGCCACGTAGTGCTATGTTGTATTGTGCCATGCCATGCTGTGCCGTGTAATGCCGTGCCACGTCATGCTGTGCCATGCTGTGCCATGCCGTGCCATGCCATGTTGTGCCCTGCTATGCAATGTTGTGCCGTGTCTTGCCATGTCGTGCCACGTTGTGCCACGCCACGTTGTGCCATGCCATGTTGTGCCGTGCCATGCCATGTAGTGCCATGTTATGCCATGCCATGCCTTGCCGTGCCATGCTGTGCGGTGTTGTGCCGTGCCGTGCCTTGCCCACCACCAAGCCCCTTCCTTCCCGCTCCCCTTCCAGGTCCTCCTGACGGCCGAGGAGACGCCGCCGCTGAGCCTGGCCAACCTGGCCGGCACGCAGACGGTGGGCGACGGCGCCCGCTTCGCCTCCCCGCGGGAGCTGCTCTTCGCCGCCTTCCAGCCGCTGCCCCCCGACGTCTACTACTGGGTGCTGCCCGCGCCCTTCGCCGGGGACAAGGTGCCGGCACCGGGGACGGCTGGGGAACAAAGGTGGATGACCCCGAGCTGAGCCTCACCGTGTCCCGCCCCGCAGGTGACATCGTACGGCGGCGAGCTGCGGTACACGGTGACGCACCGGGCACCGGCGGGCGCCCAAGCATTGCTGCGCCAGCCCGACGTCCTGCTGCAGGGCAACGGCATCCTCCTGGAGCACTTCTCCGATGCCACCTTCCCCTCCGGCGTCCCCACCACCGTCACCGTGCCCTTCCGCGAGGTGAGGACGGGCGGGTACCTTCCCCCCACCGATGCCAGCGCTGCATGGGGACACGGCGGTCACCCCCCCCCGCTTGTGCCCACAGCGCGCCTGGCGTCGGGCGGATGGGCGCGATGCCACCCGCGAGCATCTCCTGATGGCTTTGGCCGACATCGACCTCTTCATGATCCGGGCGTCCTACTCGGATCAACCAGAGGAGACCAGGTACGGGGGAGCCGGGGGGGGGCGTTGGGGACGTGGGGACACGGGCAGGGCGGTGGGGACATCCCCTCTCGCCCCGCAGACTGGCCGATGTCAGCCTGGACGTGGCGGTGCCACACGCCACCGGCCGCCCACCGGCACTGGAGGTGGAGGACTGTACCTGCCCCGCCGGCTACCGCGGTGCCTCCTGCCAGGTGAGACCCTCGCTGTCCCCTCACCCCGGCCCTGGGGACACCGAGCGGTGGCCCACCCTGTTTGTCCCCGTGTCCCCCTCCATAGGACTGTGACACCGGCTACACCCGTAGCACCACCGGGCTCTACCTGGGCACCTGCGAGCCATGCCAGTGTCACGGCCACGCCAGCGAGTGCCACCCCGAGACCGGCGTCTGCCAGGTGAGCTGGGGACAGTGGGGACACCTCGGGGACCCCCCCCCCCCGCCCCCGGCGGTGCCACCATCGTCATCCCCCCTCCTTTGCAGGGCTGCCGGGATCACACGGAGGGTGACCAATGTGACAAGTGCCAACCTGGCTACTACGGTGATGCCACCCGGGGCACCCCGGCTGACTGCCAGCCCTGTCCCTGCCACGGACCCCACGGTGACACCCAGTAGGTGCCCCCCCCCCCCGCCTCAGGCTTCTGCCACGTCCCTGGGGACACCAACGGGGGCTCACTCGTCCCCTTGTCCCCTCCGCAGGGTGACCAAGAGCTGCTTCGAGGACACGGACGGGCAGCCCACCTGCAGCGCCTGCGCCCCGGGACACAGCGGCCGCCTCTGCGAGAGGTGCCAGGGGGCTGCGGGGTGGGCGAGTGGCGTTTTTTGGGGTGCAACCCCCCCGCCACCCTCCCCCCTCATTCACCTTTTTTTGCTGTGTCGTCCCCCCCCCCCCCCACCCGCCCCCAACTTTAGGTGCTCGCCCGGGTACGTGGGGGACCCGCTGCGGGGAGAGCCGTGCCGAGGTGAGCGCCGCGGGGAGGGGACGGGGCGGTGTCCCCTGTGGTGGCACTGGCGGGGGGGTGGGGTGGGGGGTGTCCTGCCTAACCGCTGTTTCGTCGCCCCCCCCGTCCCGCAGAGCCAGGCGTCCCCGGCGGGCAGTGCCAGTGTGACCCGCGCGGCAGCATCGGCGAGGGCTGCGGCGCCGACGGGCAGTGCCGCTGCAAGGTGAGCCCTGTCCCCCCCACCCCACCGAGCCTGGAGGGGGTGACGGGGTGACAGGGCGATGTCACCCACCCCTCCGTCACCTTCCAGTCCAACGTGGAGGGTCCCAGCTGTGCCACCTGCCGTCCCCACCATTTCCACCTGAGCGCCGGCGAGCCGGCCGGCTGCCTGCCCTGCTTCTGCATGGGCATCGTCCAGCACTGCGCCAGCACCGCCTACGCCCGCGGCACCGTGAGTGTCGTGTGTCCCCCCCCCCCCACCCCTCCACCGCTGTCCCCGGTTGTCCCCAAGCCTGCTAACCCATCTCCCCATGCCGTAGGTCCGGACGCCCTTCGCTCCCGGTAATCCCCAGGGATTCGCCCTGGTCAACCGGCAACGCAGCACCCGGGTGGGCGCCGGCTTCAGGCTGGAGCCGGGCACCCCCCAACCCCGCTTGACCTACAACCGATTCGGGGAGCTGCCCCCCGACTCCTACTACTGGCAGCTGCCGCCCCCCTACCAGGGGGACAAGGTAAGGGGGTGCTCCCCCCGCCCCAGGGGACAGGGCTGCCCCCGTGGGGCACCCATGGGTGCTCGCCCCAGGGCTCTGTCAGAGGGGGAGGTGGGCGCAGCCTCACCCATCTCCCGCCTCTTTCCTTTTTCCTCTTTCCTTTTTTTTCCTTCTCCCATCCCAACTCCATCCTCTTCCCCATCCCCTTCCTTCTCCCTTCCCCATCCCCATCCCCTTCCTTCTCCCTTCCCCATCCCAATCCCTATCCCATCCTATCCCATCCCCATCCTCTTCCCTTTCACTTGCCCTATCCCGTCCCTTCCCCGTTCCCTGTCTCTGTCCCCATCTCTCTCCCACCCCCATCCCCTTCCCCATCCCAATCCCTGTCCCATCCCCATCCTCTTCCTTTGTTTTCCCTGTCCCCTTCCCCATCCCATCTTCATCCCCTTTTGCATCCCATTCCCATCCCAATCCTGTCCCTATCCCCATTCCACATCCATCCCATCCTCATCCCATCACATCCGCATCCTGTTCCCATCCCATCCCATCCTCTTCTTCCCTTTCCCTGTCTGCATCCGCATCCCATCCCCATCCCTGTCCCTGTCCACATACCCATTCCATACCCATTCCTATTCCGTACCCATCTCCGTTCTGTACCCATTTCCATCCCCATCCCCTCCCAATCCCCATCCCATCCCAATCTCCATTGCACCGCATCCCCATCCCATCCCCTCCCAATCCCCTCCCCATCCCATCCCCATCCCAAACCCCATCCCATCCCTCCCCATCCCCTCCCCATCCCCTCCCTGTCCCATCCCCTTCCACATCCCCTCCCCATCCCCATTCCCATCCCACCCATCCCCATCCCAATCCCCATCCCCTTCCCCTCCCCATCCCCATCCCATCCCCATCCCAATCCCCATCCCAATCCCCATCCCCTCCCAATCCCCTCCCCATCCCACCCCATCCCCATCCCATCCCCTCCCAATCCCCTCCCCATCCCAATTCCCATCACTCCCCATCCCATCCCATCCCCTCCCAATCCCCTCCCCATCCCAATTCCCATCCCATCCCCATACCACTCATCCCCGTCCCCATCCCACCTCATCCTATTCCCATCCCTCCCCATCCCACCCCATCCCCATCCCATCCCCTCCCAATCCCCTCCCCACCCCACCCTATCCCCTCCCAATCCCCTCCCCATCCCAATTCCCATCCCTCCCCATCCCACCCCATCCCCATCCCATCCCCGCCCAATCCCCTCCCCATCCCAATTCCCATCCCATCCCACCCCATCCCCATCCCACTCATCCCCATCCCACCCCATCCTATTCCCATCCCCTTCTCCATCCCACCCCTCCGCCCCCTCTCCCCGGGCAGGTGGGCTCCTACGGCGGGCGCCTCCGCTACACCCTGACCTACACCCCGGGGGGGCAGGGAGCCCCCCTGCCCGACGCCGACATCCAGATCACGGTACGGCGGGGACAGAGGGGTGGCGGGAAGGGGGGGGACGACACAGGGTGGCACTGGGACCCCCCCTGACCACCCCGTATCCCCAGGGCAACGACATCACGCTGGTGGCGTACCAGCTCGACCTGTCCCCGCGCACCCCCCAGGCCTTCGAGATCATTTTTCGGGAGGTAGGAGGGGGTGGGTGGCTTTTGTCCCCGATGTCCCTTGTCCCCGCGATGTCCCAAGCCGGTATGCGTCCCCTTGACACCCCCCCCACCCCCACCCCATCCACAGCAATACTGGCAGCGGCCGGACGGACAACCGGCGACGCGGGAGCATCTCCTGATGGCTTTGGCCGACCTGGATGAGATCCTCATCCGCGCCACCTACTCCACCAGCACGGCCGCGTCCGGCATCGCCGACGTCACCATGGATACGGCCGTGCCCCCCCAGCCCGGCCTCCCCCCGGCCCCCGAGGTGGAGGAATGCCGCTGCCCCCCCGGGTACCACGGGCTGTCCTGCCAGGTGAGCCCCCGGCATCATCCCTCCCCGCCCTTCCCAGGGATATTTGGGGATGGAAGTGGGGCGGGGGGGGAGCGGCGGGGGGGTGTGTGTCACAACACCGAACCCCCCCCCGCTCTGGGTTATTCTCCCGCTGGCAGGATTGTGCCCCCGGTTACACCCGCACCGGGGGGGGCCTGTACCTGGGGCACTGCGAGCTCTGCGAGTGCAACGGGCATTCGGAGAGCTGCCACCCCGAGAGCGGCGTCTGCTCCGTGAGTCTTTATATTCAGCAGGGTTTGTTTTTTTTTTTTTTTGGGGGGGGGATGGGGGTCTCATCCCAACCGTACACCCCCAAATATTTCTTCTCCCCCTGCCCCCGCAGGGCTGCTTGCACAACACGGCGGGGGATTTCTGTGACCAATGTGCCCCCGGTTTCTACGGGGACGCCACCGCCGGGACCCCCGAAGACTGCCAGCCCTGCGCCTGTCCCCTCCCGTACCCCGAAAACCAGTGAGTGCCGAGGTTGGGGGGGTGGGGGGGTTGGAAGGGGGTGATGTGCCGGGGAGGGGGACGCGCCCCCCCACCTCGCTCTATCCCCGCAGGTTCTCCAGGACCTGCGAGAGTTTGGGAGGCGGCGGGTACCGCTGCACCGCCTGCGAGCCGGGCTATGCCGGGCAGTACTGCGAGCGGTGAGGGCTGCGGCGGGGCGGCCGGCACCCCCGAGTACCCACCCCCATATACCCACCCCTATATACCCACCCTGATATACCCACCCCCATATACCCACCCCTATATACCCACCCCCATATACCCACCGCAACGGGCTCATCCCCATTCACCCACCCTGATGTACCCACCTTGATGGGCTCACCCCGATATACCCACCCCGATATACCCGCCCCCATATACCCACCCCCATATAACTGCCCCGATACACCCACCCCCATATACCTGCCCCCATGTGCTCACCCCCGTATACCCACCCCCATACACCCGCCCCCGTGGGCTCACCCTGACGTGCTCACCCCGCTATACCCACCCCGATGTGCTCACCCCCATATACCCGCCCCGATATACCCACCCCCATATACCCGCCCCCGTGTGCCCACCCTGACGTGCTCACCCCAATATACCCACCCCAACATGCTCACCCCCATATACCCCCCCCAACGTACCCGCCCCGATGTGCTCACCCTGACGTGCTGACCTCCATATTCCCACCTCGATATACCCACCCCCATATACCCATCGCAAAGTGCTCACCCCGATATACCCACCCCAACATACCCGCCCCCATGTGCTCACCCTGACGTGCTCACCCGATATACCCACCCCGACATACCCACCCTGATGTGCTCACCCCCAGGTACCCACCCCGATATACCCACCCCCATATACCCACCCTGACGTGCTCACCCTGACGTGCTCACCCCGATATACCCACCCTCATGTACCCACCCCCATATACCCACCCCCATATACCCACCCCCATGTGCTCACCCCCATGTGCTCACCCCAATATACCCACCCCCGTGTGCTCACCCCCCGATACCCACCCCCCCTATACCCACCCCAATGTACCCGCCCCGATGTGCTCACCCCCATATACCCACCCCCAAGTACCCGCCCCAACGTGCTCACCCCAATATACTCACCCCCATATACCCACCCCCATATACCCACCCCCGCGGGCTCACCCTGACGTGTTCATCCCGCTATACCCACCCCGATGTGCTCGCCCCCCTATACCCACCCCCCCTATACCCGCCCCGATGCGCTCACCCTGACGCGCTCACCCCGCTATACCCATCCCAAAACTCTTGCCCCCATATACCCGCCCCCATGTGCTCACCCCGATATACCCACCCCCGTGTGCTCACCCACCTATAACCACCCCAACGTACCCGCCCCGATGTGCTCACCCCCATATACCCACCCCCATGTACCCACCCCAACGTGCTCACCCCGATATACTCACCCCCATACACCCAACCCCAACATACCCGCCCCCGTGTGCTCACCCCCATATACCCACCCCCCATATACCCGCCCCCGTGGGCTCACCCTGACGTGTTCATCCCGCTATACCCACCCCGATGTGCTCGCCCCCCTATACCCACCCCCCCTATACCCGCCCCGATGCGCTCACCCTGACGTGCTCACCCCGCTATACCCATCCCAAAGCGCTCGCCCCCATATACCCGCCCCCATATACCCGCCCCCGTATACGTCCCCATGTGCTCACCCCGATATACCCACCCCCGTGTGCTCACCCCCCTATACCCACCCCCCTATACCCACCCCAACGTACCCGCCCCCATGTGCTCACCCCCATATACCCACCCCGACGTGCTCACCCCGATATACTCACCCCCGTGTGCTCACCCCCATATACCCACCCCCCATATACCCGCCCCCGCGGGCTCACCCTGACGTGTTCATCCCGCTATACCCACCCCAAAGTGCTCGCCCCCCTATACCCACCCCCCCTATACCCGCCCCGATGCGCTCACCCTGACGTGCTCACCCCGCCATACCCATCCCAAAGCACTCACCCCTCTATACCCACCCCCCCTCCATATACCCACCCCGCCGTTCTCACCCGTATAACCCCCACCCTGGTCTAGTCACCCTGATGTTCTCACCCCGATACACCCACCTCAATATACTCGCCCCGGTGTTCTCACCCCGACACACCTTCCCCGACGTACTCACCCCAATATACCCACCCCGACGTGCTCACCCCGACGTGCTCACCCCCATATACCCACCCCGACGTGCTCACCCCAATATTCTCACCCCAATATACCCACCCCGATATACTCACCCCGACGTGCTCACCCCGATATACCCACCCCGATATACTCACCCCGACGTACTCACCCCGATATACTCACCCCGACGTGCTCACCCCAATATTCTCACCCCAATATACCCACCCCGATATACTCACCCCGACGTACTCACCCCGATATACCCACCCCGACGTGCTCACCCCGATATACTCACCCCCATATACCCACCCCGATATACCCACCCCGACATGCTCACCCCGACATACTCACCCCCATATACCCACCCTGACATGCTCACCCCGACATACTCACCCCCATATACCCACCCTGACGTGCTCACCCCAATATTCTCACCCCAATATACCCACCCCGATATACTTACCCCGACGTACTCACCCCGACGTACTCACCCCCATATGCCCACCCCGACGTGCTCACCCCGATGTGTTCACCCCAATATTCCCACCCCGATATTCTCACCCCAATATTCTCACCCCGATATACCCACCCCGACGTACTCACCCCGATATACCCACCCCGATATACACAACCTGATGTGCTCACCCCGATATACCCACCCCGATATACCCACCTCGATATTCTCACCCCGATATACGTACCCCGATGTACTCACCCCAATATACCCACCCCGATATACTCACCCCGACGCACCCACCCTGATATACCCACCCCGATATTCTCACCCCAATATACTCACCCCGACGTGCCCACCCTGATATACCCACCCCGATATTCTCACCCCGATAGTCTCACCCCGATATACCCATCCCGACGTGTTCACCCCGATATACTCACCCCAATATACCCACCCCGATATACCCCCCCGATATACCCACCTCGATATTCTCACCCCGATATACGTACCCCGATGTACTCACCCCAATATACCCACCCCGATATACCCCCCCGATATACCCACCTCGATATACCCACCTCGATATTCTCACCCCGATACACGTACCCCGATGTACTCACCCCAATATACCCACCCCGACGTGTTCACCCCAATATACCCACCCCGATATACGCAACCCGATGTGCTCACCCCGATATACCCACCCCAATATTCTCACCCCGATATACCCACCTTGATATACTCACCCCGCTATACCCACCCCGACGTGCTCACCCCGCTATACCCACCCCGATATACCCACCCCGATATACCCACCCCGATATATTCCCCCCCGGGGGTTCGCCCCGCTATCTCCACCCCAATTTATGCACCCCGCTGGGCTCCCCCCCCCGCATCCGCACCCCAGAAATGCTCACCCCGCCGTACCCACCCCACTACCCTCACCCTGATATACCCACCCTGATGGCTCACCCCAAAATATGCACCCCGCTATCCCCCCCCCCAGCCCCGCTCTGCGCACCCCAATATTCTCACCCCGCTCTCCCCCCCCCCAGTATACCCACCCTGCCGGCTCACCCCCCCCCCAATATGCACCCCGAAACGCTCACCCCGCTACACCCACCCCGATTTATGCACCCCAATGCGCTCCCCCCCGCAATCTGCACCCCACTCTCCCCCCCCACTCTCCCCCAGCCCCATATACCCACCCCAATACGTAGTCCCCCCCTTTTTATCACCCCCCCCTGCAGCTGCGCCCCCGGCTACGCGGGCGACCCCACGGTGCGGGGGCAGGCGTGCGTCCCCGCGGGCCCCCCGGTGCCGCTGGCTGTCCGCGTCCACCCGCCGCGCACCACGGTGGCCCAGGGCAGCGCCGTCACCCTGCGGTGCCAGGCCAGCGGCGACCCCCCCTTCTACTACCACTGGGCGCGAGAAGACGGGCGACCCCTCCCCGAGGGCGCCCAGAGCCGGCGACAAGGTATTGGGTGGCTCGGGGAGGGGACCGGGGTGTCCCCAAGGTGGGTGTTGGGGGGGGCGGGTGGGGGGGGCATGGGGTGTCACCCTCCTGTCCCCTCCCCAGGCGAGGAGCTGCACTTCGCCAGCATCCAGCCCTCCGAAGCCGGCGTCTACGTCTGCTCCTGCCGCAACCTTCGGCACAGCAACGCCAGCCGCGCCGAGGTCATCGTCACCGGTGGGTCGTTGTCACCGAGGTGGGGAGGGGGGGACACACACACGTACACGCGCGCGCGGGGACGGAGGGGAGGAGCGGGGCTCAGCTCTCCCCCGCTCTGGGCGCAGAGACCCCCGGCAAACCCATCACCGTCACCGTGGAGGAGAAGCGGGTGCAGCGGGTGAAGCCCGGGGCCGACGTCACCTTCGTCTGCACCGCCAAGAGCAAGGTGAGGGGGGGGGGACACGGCACGGTGGGGGGCATGCGGGCACCCCTGGGTGCCCGGGGGGACATCCAGGGCACACAGACACCCTTGGGTGCCCACAGGGACATGCAGGGTGCACAGAGACAGCCCTGGGTGCCCATGGGGCCATGCAGGGCACGAGGACATTCTTGGGGGCCCGTAGGGACAGGCAGGGCATGGGGACACCCCTGGGTGGCCATGGGGCCATGCAGGGCTTGGGGACATCCTTGGCGGCCCATGGGGACATGCAGGGTGCACGGGGACACCCCTGGATGGCAATAGGGACATGCTTGGCACGAGGGCACCCCTGGGTGCCCATGGGGACACGCAGGGCACATGGGTGGCCATGGGGACATGCAGGGCATGGGGACACCCCTGGGTGCCCATGGGGACATGGAGGGCACGAGGACATCTTTGGGGGCCCATAGGGACATGCAGGGTGCACGGGGACACCCCTGGGTGCCCACCTGGTCTCACAGAGCAGAGGGACACCCCTGGATGGCAATAGGGACATGCAGGGCACACGGACACTCCTGGGTGGCCATGGGGACGTGCAGGGCATGGGGACACCCCTGGGTGGCCACGGGGACATGCAGGGCATGGGGACATCCTTGGGGGCCCATGGGGCCATGCAGGGCACATGGGTGGCCATGGGGACATGCAGGGCACGAGGACATTCTTGGGGGCCCATAGGGACATGCAGGGCATGGGGACACCCCTGGGTGGCCACGGGGACATGCAGGGCATGGGGACATCCTTGGGGGCCCATGGGTCCATGCAGGGCACATGGGTGGCCATGGGGACATGCAGGGTGCACGGGGACACCCCTGGGTGCCCACCTGGTCCCACAGAGCAGAGGGACACCCCTGGATGGCAATAGGGACATGCAGGGCACACGGACACCCCTGGGTGGCCATGGGGACGTGCAGGGCATGGGGACACCCCTGGGTGGCCACGGGGACATGCAGGGCACGAGGACATTCTTGGGGGCCCATGGGGCCATGCAGGGCACATGGGTGGCCATAGGGACATGCAGGGCACGAGGACATTCTTGGGGGCCCATAGGGACATGCAGGGCATGGGGACACCCCTGGGTGGCCGTGGGGACATGCAGGGCATGGGGACACCCCTGGGTGCCCATCCAGCCCATATGTCCCCCCCCACCCCACCCCTGGGTGCCCACGTCCCTCTCCGGGACACAGGTACCCCCCCTGGGTGCCCCACCTCTCGCCGGTGGGTGCCCACACAGACGTGCAGCGCACCCCCCCCCCTCCTCCCCCCACTCCGGGTGCCCATCCCCGTGGCCTCAGGCCTCCCCCTCTCTCTCCCCGCCAGTCGCCCGCCTACACCCTGGTGTGGACGCGGCAGAACCACGGCACGCTGCCCGCCGGCGCCGTGGACTTCAACGGCATCCTCACCCTGCGCGGCGTGCGGCCCGAGGACGCCGGCGTCTACGTCTGCACCGGCTCCAACATGTTGGACATGGACGAGGGCACGGCCACGCTCTACGTGCAGGGTGAGCCGGCGGGCGCCGGGGGTTGGCGGGGGCGGGGGGGGGCCCGGACGCCAGGGGGACGGGCAGGTTCGGCGCCCAGACGCCGGGGTGATGGGCACATTCGGTGCCCAGGCGCCAGGGGGATGGGCGTGCTCAGTGCACGAACTGCGAGGTGATGGGCACGCTCGCCACCCGGATGCTGGGGTGATGGGCACGCTCGGTGCCCAGACACCAGTGTGATGGGCACATTCGGTGCCCAGGCGCCAGGGTGATGGGTGTGCCTGGTGCTCAGACTGCGAGGTGATGGGCACGCTCGCCACCCGGATGCTGGGGTGATGGGCACGCTCGGTGCCCAGCCACCAGGGCGATGGGCACATTCGGTGCCCAGATGGTGGGGTGGCCACCTAGACACCAGGGTGATGGGCACATTGGCCGCCCAGGCGCCAGGGTGATTGGTGTGCTCGGTGGTCAGACTGCGAGGTGATGGGCACACTTGCCACCCAGATGGTGGGGTGGTGGGCACCCAGCCACCAGTGTGATGGGCACATTCGGTGCCCAGACGCCAGGGGGATGGGTGTGCTTCATGCTCGGACTGCGAGGTGATGGCACACTTGCCACCCAGATGCTGGGGTGATGGGGGTGCTCGGTGCCCAGACGCCAGGGAGATGGGCACACTCGCAGCCCAGATGCGGGGGCGATGGGCACACTTGTCACCCAGATGCTGGGGTGGCCACCCAGACACCAGGGCGATGGGCACACTTGTCGCCCAGATGGTGGGGTGGTGGGCACCCAGCCACCAGGGTGATGGGCACATTTGGTGCCCAGACGCCAGGGTGATGCGTGTGCTCGGTGCTCAGACTGCGAGGTGATGGTCACGCTTGCCACCCGGATGCTGGGGTGATGTGGGTGCTCCGTGCCCAGACACCAGTGTGATGGGCACATTCGATGCCCAGATGCCAGGGTGATGGGTGTGCTTCGTGCTCGGACTGCGAGGTGATGGGCACACTCGCCACCCAGATGCTGGGGTGATGGGCACGCTCGGTGCCCAGACACCAGGGCGATGGGCACGTTCGGTGCCCAGATGGTGGGGTGGCCACCTAGACACCAGGGTGATGGGCACATTGGGCGCCCAGGCGCCAGGGTGATGGGTGTGCTCGGTGCTCAGACTGGGAGGTGACGGGCACGCTCGCCACCCGGATGCTGGGGTGATGTGGGTGCTCGGTGCCCAGACACCCGTGTGATGGGCACATATGGTGCCCAGACGCCAGGGGGATGGGCGTGCTCAGTGCACGGACTGCGAGGTGATGGGCACGCTTACCACCCAGATGCTGGGGTGATGGGGGTGCTCGGTGCCCAGACGCCAGGGCGATGGGCACACTCGCCGCCCAGATGATGGGGTGGTGGGCACCCAGCCACCAGGGTGATGGGCACATTGGGCGCCCAGGCGCCAGGGGGATGGATGTGCTCGGTGCTCAGACTCCAAGATGATGGGCACGCTCCCCGCCTGGATGCTGGGGAGACGGGTGTGCTCAGTGCCCAGACGCCGGGGTGATGGGCACACTTGTCGCCCAGATGCCAGGGTGGGGGGTACCCAGACACCAGGGTGATGGGCAGGTTCAGTGCCCAGATGCCGGGGTGAGGGGTGTGCTTGGTGCTCAGACTCCGAGGTGATGGGCACAGTCACCACCCAGATGCCAGGGAGATGGGCACGCTTGGTGCTCAGACGCCAGGGAGATGGGCAGGTTTGCCACCCAGGCGCCAGGGTGACAGGCGTGCTTGCCACCGAGATGCTGGGCTGATGGGGGTGGTGGGTGCCCAAGACACCAGGGTGATGGGCACACGGGCTGCCCAAATGCCGGGGCGACGGGCACACTTGCCTCCCGGATGCTGGGGTGGTGGGTGCCCAGACGCCGGGGTGATGGGCACATTCAGCGCCCAGATGCCAGGGAGAGGCTCTCACTTGGTGCCCTGACGCCGGGGTGATGGGCACGTTCAGCGCCCAGATGCCAGGGAGAGGCTCTCACTTGGTGCCCTGACGCCGGGGTGATGGGCACATTCAGCGCCCAGATGCCAGGGAGAGGCTCTCACTTGGTGCCCTGACGCCGGGGTGATGGGCACGCTCTCCTGAGACCCGCGCCCTCTTGCAGCCCCCTCGAAGACTCAGATGTTTTACGGACCCGTTGAGTTTATGGAGGGGCACAGACCGGGTAAGTCACCCCTGGGGGAGTCTGGGGGGGGTCCACGTACTCCCCCCCCGCCACCCGCTGCATGCCGGGGCTCCACCGCGCACCCCACCACCGTCTGCGCCACACCGCCCCCCCGCTTCCCACCGCCTGGGGCCAGAACCACGGGGGGCGGGGGGGGCCCCGGCGAGGCCTGAGCCCCCCCCCTCCCCGGGTGTCACCGCAGCGGGCACCGCCGCCGCCCCCACTGCCGCCGTGGAGCCGGCACAGCTGAGCGTGGCACCGGGGCAGCCGGCCGAGTTCCGCTGCGTGGTCACCGGCAGCCCCCCGCCCACCCTCGAGTGGCTCGGTAGGTGCCCCCCAAGGATGGAGGGGAAACCGGCACCGGGCTTGGGGACGAGGTGACCGGGGGTGACACCGGGCCGTGTCCCCGCAGGTGCGCTGCCGCCGCGGGCGGTGGTCCAGGGCGGGACGTTGCGTTTCGGCGCCGTCGAGCCCTCCGACGAGGGGCACTACGCCTGTCGGGCACGCAGCAGCGCCGGGCAGCACACGGCGCGGGCCTTCCTCCACGTGCAAGGTGAGCATCGTCCCCATCGTCACCGTTGTCCATCCCCATCATCCCCCTCCCCATTGTCCCACCATTTCCATCATCCGCCATCATCTCGCATCATCCCTGTCACCCCTGTTGTCCCCATCGTCCCCATCCCCATCATCCCTATCCCCATCGTCCCATCATCCCTCTCATCCTCATCATCTGAATCATCCATGTCACCCCCATTGTCCCCACCACCATCATCTGCGTCACCCCCATTGCTCCCATCATCCTTGTTACCCCTGTTGTCCCCATCATCTGCATCATCCCTGTCACCCCCCATCATCCCCATCGTCCATCTCCATCATCCCGTTGTCCCCATCATCCCCATCGTCTGTGTCATCCCTGTCATCCCCATCATCCCTGTCACCATCATCCCTGTCATCTCCCATCATCCATCTCCCTCATCCTCATCATCCCCCATCATCCCTGTCACCCCCACCATTCCCATCAACCCCGTTTTCCTCATTGTCCCCGTCATCCCTGTCACCACCATCATCTCTGTCACACTCCATCGTCCCCATCACCCTCGTTGTCACCATCATCCCTGTCCCCCACTGTCTCCATCATCCCCTTCATCCCCCATTGTCCATCCCCATTATCCCATTGTCCCCCTCATTCTCATTGTCCCCTTCCTCCCTGTCACCCACTCATTCCCACTGTCCCCATTGTCCCCATCACCCACGTTGTCCCTGTCATTCCCCATCGTACCCATCATCCCTGTCACCCCCATTGTCTCCATAATCCCCTTCATCTCCCATCGTCCCTGTCATTGCCATCATCTCTGTCACCCCTGTCTGTCACCCCCATCGTCCCCATCACCCCCACTGTCTCCATCATCCCCTTCATCCACCATCATCCATCCCCATCATCCTCGTTGTCCCCATCATCTCTATCACCCCCATCATCCCCACTGTCCCCATCATCCCCACTGTCCCCATCATCCCCATTGTCCCCATCATCCCTATCACCCCCATTGTCCCCATCACCCCCATTGTCCGTATCATCCCCATCATTGCCATCATCCCTGTCACCCCCATCTTCCCCACTGTCCCCATCGTCCCCATCATCTGTCACCCCCACTGTCTCCATCATCCCCTTCATCCCCCATCATCCATCCCCATCATCCTCGTTGTCCCCATCATCTCTATCAACCCCATCATCCCCACTGTCCCCATTATCCCCATCATCCCTGTCACCCCCATCGTCCCCATCACCCCCATTGTCCCCATCGTACCCATCATCTCTGTCACCCCCACTGTCTCCATCATCCCCTTCATCCCTCCATCATCCTCGTTGTTCCCATCATCTCTATCACCCCCATCATCCCCATTGTCCCCATCGTCCCCATCACCCCGGGTCACCCCCATTGTCCCCATCATCTCTATCATCCCCTTCGTCCCCATCATCCTCGTTGTCCCCATCATCCCTATCACCCCCGTCATCCCCACTGTCCCCATCGTCCCCATCACCCCTGTCACCCCCACTGTCCCCATCATCCCCTTCATCCCCATCATCATCATTGTCCCCATCATCCCCTTCATCCCCATCATCCTCATTGTCCCCATCATCCCTATCACCCCCGTCATTCCCACTGTCCCCATCATCCATGTCACCCCCATTGTCCCCATCATCCCTTTCATCCCCATCATCCTCATTGTCCCCATCATCCCTATCGCCCCCGTCATCCCCACTGTCCCCATCATCCATGTCACCCCCATTGTCCATATCATCCCTCACTGTCCCCATCATTGCCATCATCCCTGTCACCCCCATCTTCCCCAATCTCCCCCTCGTCCCCATCACCTCTGTCACCCCCATTGTCCCCATCACCCCCACCCTCCCCCGGGCACCTCCCTGACCCCCCACTTCCCGCAGCCGCTGGCGCCCCCCAGGTGCAGGTGAGCCCGGAGCGGACGGAGGTGCAGGAGGGCTCCACGGTGCGGCTCTACTGCCGGGTCTCGGGGTCACCCACTGCCACCATCACCTGGGAGAAGCAGGGGGGCACCCTGCCACCGCAGGTGAGACGGGTGCTGGCACCCTTGGGTACTGCCGGCGGGGTGGGGGTGTGTGGGTGCACCGCGGGTGCCGCTCACACCCACCCTCGTGCCGCAGTCCCGCGCCGAGGACGGGGACATCGCCACGCTGGTCATCCCCGCCGTGACGGCAGCCGACAGCGGCGTCTACCTCTGCGTGGGCACCAGCGCCGCCGGCACAGCCCGCGCCGCCATCGAGGTGGCGGTGGTGCCAGGTGAGGCGGGTGAGGGGACACCGGAGGGGTTTGGGGACAGTTCCGGGGGGCCGCAACCCTCCGCTGCCGCATCCTCCCTTTTCCTTCCCACAGGGACGACGCCGCCCGTCCGCATCGAGTCCTCGTCCCCGTCCGTCACCGAGGGACAGACCCTGGACCTCGACTGCCTGGTGGCAGGGGCCAGCCCCGCCACCGTGACGTGGTACAAGCGCGGTGGCTCCCTGCCCGCCAGCCACCAGGTAGGGTGCGGGCAGCGCGGGCAGCACCCCCAGATCCCGCCCCGTCCCCCGCTGTGTGACACCGACGCCTGTCCCCAACCCCAGGTTTCGGGGTCCCGGCTCCGTGTCCCCCACGTCACGGCGGCCGATTCCGGGGAGTACGTGTGCCGGGCAAGCTTGGGGACCACCGTCCGGGAGGCGTCCATCATCGTCACCGTCGTGGCCGCGTCTGGCTCGTCCTACGGTGAGGCTGGGCTCGGTGGCACCTTGGCTGGGGGACATGCTGGTCCCCAACGGGTGGTCACGGCTTCGTCCTCCCCTCTAGGGCCACCAGCTTCAGGTGTCCCCGTCCGGATTGAGGCGTCTTCATCCACCGTGGCCGAGGGACAGACCCTGGACCTCAACTGCGTGGTGGCCGGCCAGGGACAGGCCACCGTCACCTGGTACAAGCGCGAGGGGTCCCTCCCGGCCAAGCACCAGGTAGGGGACACCGGAGGGGGATGTCCCCAAGGTGGGTGGTTGGGATTGACCCACGGTCCTGTGCATGCCCAGGTGGCCACCTGCAAGTGTAGTGCAAACTCAGGTGGCCCCATGCAAATCCAGGTGGCCCATGCAAACTCAACTGCCACTTTAGCAAGCCCATGTGGCCCATGCAAGCTGAGGTGGCCCCATGCAAGCCCAGGTGGCCCCATGCAAGCCCAGGTGACCCATGCAAGCCCAGGTGGCTCATGTAAGCTGAGGTGACCCCGTGCAAGCTGAGGTGGCCCGTACAAGCCAAGGTGGCCCATGAAAGCCCAGGTGGCCCATGCAAACTCAGCTGGCACTTTAGCAAGCCCAGGTGGCCCCATGCAAGCCTAGGTGGCTCGTGTAAGCTGAGGTGGCCCCATGCAAGCCCAGGTGGCCCCATGCAAGCCCAGGTGGCCCGTACAAGCCCAGGTGGCCCATGCAAGCCCAGGTGGCCCCATGCAAGCTGAGGTGGCCCCATGCAAGCCCAGGTGACCCATGCAAGCCCAGGTGGCTCATGTAAGCTGAGGTGGCCCCATGCAAGCTGAGGTGGCCCCATACAACCCAAGGTGGCCAGTGAAAGCCCAGGGGGCCCATGCGAACTCAGCTGGCACTTTAGCAAGCCCAAGCAGCTCTGTGCAAGCCCAGGTGGCCCCGTGCAAGTCCCAGCAGCCCCATGGAAGCCCAAGTGGCTCCGGTGACCCCCGTGTCCCCTCCCTGCAGATGTCCGGCTCCCGGCTGCGGCTGCTGCAGGTGACAGCGGCCGACTCGGGCGAGTACGTGTGCCGGGTGACCAGCGGGGCCACCAGCAGGGAAACCTCCGTCATGGTGACGATCCAGCCCAGAGGGGCCAGCGCCTACCGTGAGTGGGGACAGGGGGGTGACAGTGCCAGCAGGGGGTCCTATGCGCCGTGGCACTGAGCCGCGTCTCGTGTGCCTGTGCCGGCGGGGCTCTGCCGTGGTCACCGGTGTCACCCTCCCGTCTCGGTCCCCAGCACCGGCCAGCACGACCCCCCTGCGCATCGAGTCCCCGGCCTCCACCGTGGCCGAGGGCCAGACCCTGGACCTCAACTGCGTCATCGCCAGCCCCGCGCAGGCCACCGTCACCTGGTACAAGCGCGGGGGGTCCCTCCCGGCCAAGCACCAGGTAGGGGACACGGAGGGGGATGTCCCCAAGGCAGGTTGTTGGGGCTGACCCATGGCTTCGTGCAAGGTCAGGTGGCCCCATTCAAGCCCAAGTAGCCCATGGAAGCTCAGGTGGCCCATGCAAGCCCAGGTGGTCCCATGGAAGCTCAGGTGGCCCATGCAAGCCCAGATGGCCCACGCAAGCCTGGGTGGCCCTTGGAAACTCTGGTGACCCCTTTCAAGCCCACATAGCCCATACAAGCCCAAGTGTCCCCATGGAAGCCATGGTGGCCTGTGCAAATCTGGTGGCCTGTGCAAATCTGGTGGCCCCGTGCAAGCCCAGGTGGCCCCATGCAAGCCCAGATGGCCCACACAAGCCTGGGTGGCCCTTGGAAGCTCTGGTGACCCCATCCAAGCCCACATAGCCCATGCAAGCCCAAGTGTCCCCATGGATGCCATGGTGGCCCCATGCAAGCCCAGGTGGTCTGTGCAAGCCCAGGTAGCCCCATGCAAGCCCAGGTGGTCCATGCAAGCCTGGGTGGCCCTTGGAAGCTCTGGTGACCCCATCCAAGCCCACATAGCCCATGCAAGCCCAAGTGTCCCCATGGGTGCCATGATGGCCCATGCAAGATCTGGTGGCCCCATGCAAGCCCAGGTGGCCTGTGCAAGCCCAGGTAGCCCCATGCAAGCCCAGGTGGTCCATGCAAGCCTGGGTGGCCCTTGGAAGCTCTGGTGACCCCATCCAAACCCACATAGCCCATGCAAGCCCAAGTGTCCCCATGGGTGCCATGGTGGCCCGTGCAAGATCTGGTGGCCCCATGCAAGCTCATGTAGCCCATGCAAGCCCAAGTTGCCCCATGCAACCCCAGGTGACCCCATGGAAGCCCAAATGGCCCCGTGCAAGCCCCAGCAGCCTCATGGAAGCCCAAATGGCCCCTGTGTCCCCTCCCTGCAGGTGTCCGGCTCCCGGCTGCGGCTGTTGCAAGTGACAGCGGCCGACTCGGGCGAGTACGTGTGCCGGGTGACCACCGGGGCCACCAGCAAGGAGACCTCCATCATGGTGACGATCCAGCCCAGCGGGGCCAGCGCCTACCGTGAGTGGGGACCAGGGGGGACGGGGGACGTTGCCCGCGGGTGGGTGGCACCGCCCCGCGGTGTTCCCGGCTCTGGGCCGAATCGCTCCCCGGGGAAGCCACCCCGGTGGGGCTTCCCAGGCTTCCGGTGTCCCTCGGAGGGTGACACATGGTGGTGGCCACGGTCTCTAACCCGCCTCGGTCCCCAGCCCCGGGCAGCACGACCCCCCTGCGCATCGAGTCCTCGTCCTTGTCGTCCCCCGTGGCCGAGGGCCAGACCCTGGACCTCAACTGCGTCATCGCCAGCCCCGCGCAGGCCACCGTCACCTGGTACAAGCGCGGGGGGTCCCTCCCGGCCAGGCACCAGGTAGGGGACACGGAGCGGGATGTCCCCAAGCCGAGGGGGGGGTTGGGGTTGGCCCATGGCCCTGTGCATGCCCAAGTAGCCCAGGTGGTCCCGTGCAAACTCAGGTGGCCCGTGCAAACCCATAGGGCACCGTGCAAGCCCTGGTGACCCCTATGCAAGCCCAAGTGACACCATGCACGTCCAGGTGGCCCTGCGCAAGCACAGGTGGCCCCATGTAAGACCAGGTGGCCCCATGCAAGCCCAAGTGACTCCATGCAAGCCCAGGTGGTCCCGTGCAAGCCCAAATGGCACCATACAAGCCCAAGTGACTCCATGCAAGTCCAGGTGGCTCCATGCAAGCCCAAATGGCACCATACAAGCCCAAGTGACTCCATGCAAGTCCAGGTGGCCCCATGCAAGCCCAAGTGACCCCATGCACGCCCAGGTGGCCCTGCGCAAGCACAGGTGGCCCCATGCAACTCCAGGTGGCCCATGCAATCCCAAGTGACCCCATACAAGCCCAGGTGGCCCATGCAATCCCAAACGGCACCATGCAAGCCCATGTGGCTCCATGCAAGCCCAGGTGGCCTTATGCCAGCCCAGGTGGCCCATGCAAACCCAAATCGCCCCCTACAAACCTCCATAGCCCGTGGAAGCCCAGATGACCCCACGCAAGCCCAAGTCACCCCACGGAAGCCCAAGCGGCTCCATGGAAGCCCAAGCGGCCCCATGCAAGCTCCAGTGGCCTTGTGCAATCCCAGATGGCCCCATACAAACGCTGATGGCCCCATGGAAGCCCAAATGGCTCCGGTGACTCCCGTGTCCCCTTCCCATAGGTGTCCGGCTCCCGGCTGCGGCTGCTGCAGGTGACGGCGGCCGACTCGGGCGAGTACGTGTGCCGGGTGACCAGCGGGGCCACCACCAAGGAAATCTCCATTGTGGTGACAATCCAGCCCAGTGCGGCCAGCGCCTACCGTGAGTGGGGACCAGGAGGCGACCAGAGGACCGTGCCACGGGCCTTGGGGTGACCCTCCCATCTCTGTCCCCAGCCGTTGGTGTCACCCCCCCGCTGCGCATCGAGTCCTCGTCCTCCTCCGTGGCCGAGGGACAGACCCTGGACCTCAACTGCGTGGTGGCCGGCCAGGGACAGGCCACCGTCACCTGGTACAAGCGCGAGGGGTCCCTCCCGGCCAAGCACCAGGTAGGGGACACTGGCGGGGTGATTTGGGCTGGAAAAGGGTTTTTTGGGGGGGTTTTTTGAGAGGTTTGTGTCCCCCTTCTCATGTGTGTCACCCCCCCCCGCCACCAGGTGTCGGGCACCCGTCTGCGCATCCCCCAGGTGACAGCGGCCGATTCGGGCGAGTACGTGTGCCGGGTGACATCGGGCGGTGTCATGCACGAGACGTCCCTCATCGTCACCATCCAGACCGGAGCCGGCTCCTCTTACGGTACCGGGGACGGGTGGGAGGTGACACGGGGAAACGACGGGGGCATGGTGGCCGCCCCCTCTGACCCCATGGCCACCCCCAGCCGTCGGTGTCACGCCACCGGTGAGGATCGAGACCTCGTCCGCCGCTGTCACCGAGGGACAGACCCTGGACCTCAACTGCATGGTGGCAGGACAGGGCCACCCCCATGTCACCTGGTACCGGCGCGGGGGGGCTCTGCCCCCCAACAGCCAGGTGGGACGCCGGGGAGGTGGCATCACCCCGCAGGGCACAGCCCCGCAGCGCACACTGATGTGTCCCCAACTTGTCGCCTCCCCCAGGTGTCGGGGACCCGCCTGCGCCTCGCCCAGGTGGCGGTGGCCGACTCGGGGGAGTACGTGTGCCGGGTGACCCTGGGCACCGTCACGCAGGAGGCATCTGTCATCGTCACCGTGCCCAGCAGCGCCGGCACCGCCGGCTCCTACTACCGTGAGTGCGAGCGAGACAGCAACAGTTGGGGACAGACAGGTGCCACCTCGGGGACAAACGTCCCCTTATCCCTCTCCCCCCCTCCCGCAGCCTCCGGCGTCTCCCAGCCCCTCCGCATCGAGTCCTCGTCCTCGGCCATCGCCGAGGGACAGATCCTGGACCTCAACTGCGTGGTGGCAGGGTCCGGCCCCACCACCGTGACCTGGTACAAGCGCGGTGGCTCCCTGCCCGCCGGCCACCAGGTAGGGCGCAGAGAGTAGGGGAGGGGGGGGGTGTCACCCTGGCTTTGTCCCATCCCCCGCCGTCTGGCGCTGACTTGTCCCCAAATTGTCCCCACCAGGTGTCGGGCACCCGCCTGCGCATCCCCCAGGTGACGGCGGCCGATTCGGGGGAGTACGTGTGCCGGGTGACGTCGGGGGGCGTCACGCAGGAGACATCCCTCGTCGTCACCATCGATGACGGAGCCAACCCGTCCCACCGTGAGTGCCACCCTTCGGGGGATGGGTCTCCAACGGTGTCGGGGACCGCTGGGGACGTTTACCCTTTGCTCTGCCCGCGCAGCCACCGGCGTCACGCCGCCCATCCGCATCGAGTCCTCGGCGTCCTCTGTCACCGAGGGACAGACCTTGGACCTCGACTGCGTGGTGGCCGCCCAGGGACAGGCCACCATCACCTGGTACAAGCGCGGTGGGTCCCTCCCGGCCAAGCACCAGGTAGGTGGGGACACCGGCGGGGTCGGGGACGGTGGCCGTGGATGGCTGGTTGATGCCATCATCTCTTGTCATTGTGTCCCCAGATTTCGGGGTCCCGCCTGCGGCTGTCACAGCTCTCGGTGGCTGATTCGGGGGAGTACGTGTGCCGGGTGGACACAGGCAGCATCTCCCGTGAGGCCACCATCGCTGTCACCGTCACCTCCCGTGACAGCTCCAGCTACCGTGAGTGCGGCTGCAGGGCGCCAGAGGACACTGAGGGAAGATGAGGCCCATGGGTGACCTTGGTGGCTCCCCTGTTCCTTTGTCCCTGCAGGTCTGCAGAGCCCCATCATCTCCATCGACCCGCACAGCATGGCAGTGGCACCGGGCGAGGATGCCACCTTCAAGTGCCGTGTCCACGACGGCGCCCGGCCCATCAACATCACTTGGCGGATGGGACCCGGACAACATCTCCAAGGTATGGTGGTTCCCAGGGTGGCCCTGGCGTGGTCCCCAGGGTGGCCCTGGTGTTGACGGCTCCTCCTTGTCCAGACAACGTGAAGATCAGCACCAACGGCTCAGTCATCTCCATCACCGGTGCCCACGTGGGCAACCAGGGTGCCTACCACTGCGTGGCCTCCAACCGCTTTGGCGTCGCCAGCAGCGTTGTCAACCTCCTGGTGCAAGGTGCGAGGTGGCCAGAGTGGCCCTGTCCTTGGCCACGTGTGCTGCAGATGCCCCTGGGGTGGTCGTGTCCCCATCACCGTCCCCATGTTGGTATCTCCCATGTGCTCCAGATGCCCCTGGGGTGGTGGTGTCCCCGTCTCCATGTCCTCCATGTGCTCCAGGTGTCCCCATGTCGGTGGTATCCCCATCACCACCCCCACGTTGACATCCCCCATGTTGCTCCAGGTCCTCCTGGTGTAGTGGTGTCCCCGTCCCCATGTCCTCTCCGTGCTTCAGGTGCTCCTAGAGTGGTGGTGTCCTCATCCCCATGTCCTCCATGTGCTCCAGGTGGTCCCAGGGTGGTGGCGTCCCCATCCCCATCCCCATGCTGACGTCCTCCATGTGTGCTAGATGCTCCTGGCGTGATGGTGTCCCCACCCTCATGTTCTCCATGTGCTTCAGATGCTCCTGGGTTGATGGTGTCCCCATCCCCACGCGGATGTCCTCTCCACGCACTAAATGCCCCCAGGGTGATGGTGTCCCCATCGCCCTGCCGACATCCTCAGTGGTGGTGTCCCCATCCCCACGCTGATGCCCTCTCCCTTCTGCAGGTGCCCCCACCGTGTCGGTGATGCCACCGGGCCCTGTGACAGTGAAGGAGGGCAAATCCCTCAGCGTGGAGTGCCTTGGCCGGGGCGAACCACGGCCCCTGGTGCGCTGGAGCCGGCCAGGCTCCCGGCAGAAGGTGGAGCACCAAACGCTGCTGCACATGGACAGCCAGGCCATCCTGCAGGTGAGCGGGGTCACCCCGGGGTACCGTGGGGCGCCGGTGGGTGCCCGGTGCTCACCGCCCACCCTGTCCCCCCTCCACCAGCTCTCACCGGCCAAGCCGGAGCACGCCGGGACCTACGTCTGCACGGCACACAGCGCCTTGGGTTCGGCGCAAGCCCGGGTAGACATCAGCGTGGAGACGGCACAGCGGCACCCCGGGGCCCCCGAGGTCACCGCGCCGCCCGCCGTCACCGTGGTGGCCGGGGACACCGCCACGCTGCACTGCACGGCCAGAGGTACGAGGAGGATGGAGGGTGGTGGTGGCGGTGGAGAAAGGGTAACCTGCCCCGGTACCAGGACGCTACGGTGATGGGCACCGGCGTTGCCCGTAGGTGAGCCGGCGCCCCGGATCGAGTGGTCGAAGCTGCGGGCGCCCCTGCCCTGGCAGCACCGGGTGGTGAACGGCACCTTGGTCATCCCCCGCGCCGCGCAGCAGGACTCGGGCCAGTACATCTGCAACGCCAGTAGCCCCGCCGGCTCTGCCGAGGTCTTCGTCACCCTCGACGTGGAGAGTAAGGGGGTGGCGGCGGGTGGGGGTGCCCCTGGGTGTCCCTCCTGCTGTCTCCACTGTCTCCTTCACCCCCGCTGTTGCCATCACCCATCCTTGGCTCCTCTCCATCCTTCCTCTGCACGTGGCCATCTCCACCACTGCTCCCACTCTCCCATCTAGCCCTTCCTCGTGGATCCATCCTCGCTCCATCCCGGCACTCATCCTCCTCTCCAGCTCCTCTCAAACTCCGCCATCCAGCCCTTCCTGTGGATGTGTCCATCCACTTGTCCCATCCCGTCTACTTCTGCTCTCTCCTCCATCCATCCCCTGTTCATGGATTCATCCGTCTCATCCGTCCCACTTCACACCCATCTCTCCATCTCCCCTCACACCCCTCCATCCACCTCTTCCTGGTGGGTTCATCTGTCTCATCCATCCCAGCACACGCCCATCTCTCCATTTCCTCTCACACCCTCCCATCCACCCCTTCCTGGTGGATTCACCCATCCCAGCTCACATCCACCTGCCTGTCTCCTCTCACACCCCTCCACCCACCCCTTCCTGGTGGATTCATCTACCACTCATCCACCCCAGCACATGCCCGTCTCTTCATCTCCTAACTCCTCCATCCATCCCTTCCTTGTGGATTCATCCATCTCTCATCCATCCCAGCACACAACCATCTCTCCATCTCCCCTCACACCGCTTCATCCATCCCTTCCTTGTGGATTCATCCATCCTTCAACCATGCCAGCTCACGCACATCTCTCCATCACCTCTCCATCCGTCTGTTCTTTGTGGATTCATCCATCATTCATCTATCCCAGCTCACATCCATCTCTCCATCTCTGTTCACACCCCTCCATCCACCCCTTCCTGGTGGATTCACCCATCACTCTACCATCCCAGCTCACATCCGTCTCTTCAACTCCTCTCAGATGTCTCCTTCCCTCGTGGATCTGTCCACCTCTCATCCATCCCAGCACACAACCACCTCTCCATCTCCTTACTCCTCCATCCATCCCTTGCTTATGGATCCATCCATCTCTGGTCCATCCCAGCACTTGCCCATCTCTCCATCTTCTCTCAAACTTTCCATTCATCCCTTTGTTGTGGATTCATCCGTAATTTGTCCATCCTACCCCACATCCATCCCTCCACCTCCTCTCACGCCCCTCCGTTCACCCTTCCTCGTGGATCCGTGCATCACTACATCCATCCATCTGGTCCATCCCAGCTCACATCCATCTCTCCATCTTCTCTCAAAGTTCTCCACCCACCTCTTCCTTGTGGATTCGTCTATCACTCAACCATCCCAGCTCACATCCACCTCTCCATCTTCTCTCAAAGTTCTCCACCCACCTCTTCCTTGTGGATTCGTCCATCACTCAACCATCCCAGCTCACATCCACCTCTCCATCTCCGTTCACACCCCTCCGTCCATCCCTTCCCCTGTGGAACCAACCCTCTCTGGTCCATCCCACCACAAGCCCATCTCTCCAGCTTCTCTCAAACATCTCCATCCTTCTCTTCCTCATGGTTCCAGCTATCTCTGGTCCATCCCAACATAGGCCCACCTCCATCTCCACCCACACCCACTGATGTTCTCCTTGCCTCGTTGACCGACTCACTGCCCCGTTGACCCACTCATTGCCCCGTTGACCCACTCATTGCCCCGTTGACCCATCCATTGCCCTGTTGACCCATCCATTGGCCCATCCGGGCTGTGGCCGGGTGCTTATACCAGCTGTCCCCGCAGCACCACCGTATGCCACCAGCCTGCCGGAGGAGACGGCGGTGCGCGCCGGCGATGCGCTGCAGGTGCAGTGCCTGGCCCACGGCACCCCGCCGCTGCTCTATGCTTGGGACAAGGTCAACGGCAGCCTCTCGCCACGCGTCATCCACCGCGCCGGCCTCCTCCGCATCAGCCCGGTGTTGCCCGCCGACGCCGGCACCTACCGCTGCCTCGTCACCAACCGCGTTGGCACCGCCGAGACCTTCGCCCGCGTGGCTGTCCATGGTGAGCACCCCCCACCACCACCGCCGGCAACGGGGATGCCGTGTGCCACAGATGGCCGCGTCGCCGGGTACCATCGGGGCTTTGCATCCCACCCAGGTGATGCCGGTGACAGCGGGGACAGCGGCGGCGGTCCCTTGACCGTACGGGTGACACCGGAGAACCTCGTCATGGGGGTGGGCGGCGCCGCCGAATTCGCCTGCGCCGTCTCAGGGGACCCGCGGGCGCGTCTGGAGTGGCTGAAGGACGGCGGGGAGCTGCCCCCCACCTACAGCGTGCGGGACGGGGTGCTGCGGTAAGGAGGAAGGGGACGGGGCGGTGGGGAACCCCCCCCGTGCCCCCGCCTGCCCCACCGCGGGGTCCCACACCCCGTCTGCGTCCCCGCAGGATTCCGGAGGTGGCGTGGGGGGCGCAGGGGGTGTACACGTGCCGGGCCAGCGCCCCGGGAGGGCAGGCGGAGGACAGGGCCACCCTCACCGTCCAGGGTAGGAGCAGCACCCCGTGCACTGCGGGGACGCGGGCACCCCCCTGACCTGTCGCCCTCGAACACTGGCACCCCGGGACCCCCAGGTCCCCGAATCCAGGGGAACCCACTGACCCCACCTCCCCCTGCCCGTGGGAACCCCCGTACCCCCCAGTACCCCCCATTTCCCTGCACCCGTGGGCTCCCTGGGTGCCCTCCATCTCTCCCCACACCGGTGGGCTCCCCAAAACCCTGAATGTCTCCCCATGCCCACAGGCACCCCAGTACCCCCCCCCCCTCCCCACACCCAGGAGCACCCTGGTACCCCCCATGTCTCCCCACACCCATGAGCACCCCGACACCCCCAATCTCTCCCCATACCCGTGGGCACCCCGACACCCCCAATCTCTCCCCAAACCCACAGGCACCCCAACACCCCCAGCCTCTCCCCATGCCTGCAGGCACCCCAGTACCCCCCCTGTCTCCCCACACCCATGAGCACCCCAGTACCCGCCATGTCTCCCCACACCCATGAGCACCCCGACACCCCCAATCTCTCCCCATGCCCGTGGCCACCCCAAAGGTCTCCCTGTGCCCTCGAGCACCCCGTTTCTCCCCATCTCTCACTCCTCCCACTGGCACCCCGGACTGCGATGCCTCCCCCACGCCGGGGGGGCACCCCAAAACCCCGCTGTGTTTCCCCCCACCCCCGCCCCAAGCTCTCCCCAGGGCCCTGATCAACATCCGGACGGCGGTGCAGACGGTGCTGGCGGGGACGATGGTGGAGCTGGAGTGCCTGGGTTTGGGCGATCCCCGTCCCCACGTCACCTGGAGCAAAGTGGGGGGCCGTATCCGCCCCGGGGTGCTGGTCCGCGCCGGCACCCTCACCATCGAGCGGGTAGAACGAGCGGACGCCGGGCAGTACCGCTGCACCGCCACCAACGCCGTGGGCACCGTCCAGTCCCACGTCATCCTCCACGTGCAAGGTGAGGCCGGGGACGGGGTGGTGGTGGTGGGGGGCGGGGAAATGGGGGCGCGCGGGGCGGTGACACCGCGGGGCGGTGACACCTCGGTGCGTCCCCAGCCACCCCCCAAATCGCGGGGCAACCGGAGGTGAAGGAGGTCTCGGTGGGGTCGGCGGCGGTTTTGCCCTGCTTGGCATCCGGCTTCCCGGTGCCGGAGATCACCTGGAGCAAGGTGAGACGGAGGGACGCAGGGATGGGGGTGCGGGGTTGGGGGGGGGGGGGAAGCACCCGATGGGTGGTGACCCCCCCCACCCCGTCACCCCGCTCTGCCGCAGCTGGAGGGGGAGCTGCCGGCGGGTGCCAGGGCGGAGGGGAACGTCCTGACGCTGCCGGCCATTCGCCACGAGGACGCCGGCGTCTACGCCTGCACCGCCGCCAACCGCCGGGGCCAGGAGACGGCTTACTACGTCCTCAAGGTCCGAGGTGAGGAGGGACGGACGGATGGATGGACGGATGGACGGACGGCACAGGGGGTGGGGGAGAGGGGTGATGTACCCCCAACCCCTCCTGACACCCCCGGCCCCGTCCCCGCAGAGCGCCTGGTCCCCTATTTCGGGCAGACGCCCCGCTCCTTCCTCCCCCTGCCCACCATCAAGGATGCCTACAAGAGGTTCGAGATCCTCGTCACCTTCCGACCTGATGCTGCTGATGGTGAGCGCCGACGGGACCCCCCCTGTCCCCCCACCGTGTGTCCCCCCCGGCCACGTCCCCTCCATCCTTTCCTCCCCTTTTCCCTCTCCATCCTCCCCTCTCCCTCCTTTAGCTCCCATTCTCTATTCAACCGACCCCCCACCTTATGGGGGGGGGGGGGTTCTCCTCCGTCCTGGGGGTGTTTTGGGGTCCCCCAGGATGTGACACGCCCCCCCCGCCCCCTCCTCGGGGTGGGGACCATCCTGCCTGACCCGCTGTCATCCCCCCCAGGGCTTCTCCTCTACAACGGGCAACGGAAAACCAGCGGCGCCGACTTCATCTCCTTCGGTTTGGTGGGCGGCCGCCCCGAGTTCAGGTGAGACCCACGAGCGGGTGCTACGGGAAGGGGCCGGGGGGCGGTGGGGCGGGTCGGAGATGGGCGCCGGCACCCTCCGACACCCGTCGTACCCCGAAAACTTCAGGTTTGACGCCGGTTCGGGCATGGCTACCATCCGTCACCCGACGCCGCTGCGGTTGGGGGAGTACCACACCGTCCGCCTCCTCCGCAACCTCACCCGGGGTTCGCTGGAGCTGGACGGGCACCCCCCGGTTAACGGCACCTCCCAGGTATGGGTTGGTTTGGTTTTTTTTGGGGGGGGGGGGTGGGGCTGTGTGTTGGGTGGGGGTCGGGGTGCTGGAGGTGGTGCCCACCCGCTCGCGCCCGCAGGGGAAGTTCCAGGGGCTGGATCTGAACGAGGAGCTGTACCTGGGGGGGTACCCCGATTTCGGCGCCGTGGCCAAGACGGGGCTGAGCCGCGGTTTCGTGGGTGAGTGATGGGTTTTTTGGGGTATTTTTTTGGTTTTTTGGGGGAGGGGCGGTGGGGTTGGACCAGGAGGTGTGGGGAGGGGGCTGAGCATCGTGTCACACACACCCACACCCCCCCGCCGCCGCCGCCGCCTTCTCCGTCCCTCCGCAGGCTGCGTGCGCCAGCTCCGCATCCAAGGGGAGGAGGTGGCTTTTGGGGACATGGATCTGCAGGCGCACGGTGTCACCAGCTGTCCCACCTGCCAGGACCAGCCCTGCCAGGTGAGGCTGGGGGTGATGCCCACCCATCGCCACCCATCCCCACCCATTGCTGACACCCATGTCCTGTCCCCGTCCCCCCCCCGCAACCCCTCCCCAGAACGGCGGCGTGTGCCAGGACGCCGAGAGCGGCACCTACATCTGCCGTTGTCCCCACGGCTTCACCGGCAGCAACTGCGAGTACTCGCAGGCTCTGCATTGTCACCCAGGTAAGGTGCCCGCCCCGTAGGGGGTGTCACCCTGTCGTGTTGGGGGGGGTGTGTGTGTGTCCCCTCCCTCGGCGGATGGGTGCTCACGGCTTGTTGCCCTGCAGAGGCGTGTGGGCCTGATGCCACCTGCATCAACCGGCCGGACGGGCAGGGCTACACCTGCCGCTGCCACCTGGGCAAGGCTGGGGAGCGGTGCACCGAGGGTGAGCGCGGCCGGGGACACGGGGACGGGGCTGGCATCGCCCTGGGGACACAGGCACAGGGCTGGGACCACCGTGGGGACATGGGCACAGGGCTGGGACCAACCCAGGGAGATGGGGACGGGGCTGGGACCACCCCGGGGAGATGGGGACATGGCTGGGGACCACCCTGGGGACACGGGCACAGGGCTGGGACCACCGTGGGGACATGGGTACAGGGTGGGGACCAACCCAGGGAGATGGGGACGGGACTGGGGATCACCCTGGGGACACAGATATGGGGTGGGGACCACCCTGGGGACACGGGCACAGGGCTGGGACCACCCTGGGGACATGGGCACAGGGCTGGGACCACCCTGGGGAGATGGGGATAGGGCTGGGACCACCCTGGGGACATGGGCACAGGGTGGGGACCAACCCAGGGAGATGGGGACATGGCTGGGGACCACCCTGGGGACACAGGCATGGGATGGGAACAAACCCAGGGAGATGGGCACGGGGCTGGGACCACCTTGGGGACACAGGCATGGGGTGAGGACCACCCTGGGGACATGGGCACAGGGTGGGGACAAACCCAGGGGGACAGGCACAGGGCTGGGACCACCCTGGGGAGATGGGGACATGGCTGGGGACAACCTTGGGGACATGGGCACAGGGTGGGGACCACCCCTGGGAGATGGGGATGGGGCTGGGACCACCCTGGGGAGATGGGGTCATGGCTGGAGACCACCCTGGGGACACGGACTCAGGGCTGGCACCACCCTGGGGACAAAAGCATGACGGGGACAGGGAATTACACACCATCTGGGGAGACAGGCATCATGGACGTGATGGAGATGGGCCATCGGGTGCCATCCCAGGGAGATGGGCACGATGTGGTGGGGATTGGAGACCACCCTGGGGACACGGGCATGGGTCTCGGTACCACCCTGGGGACACAGGGATGGGGCTGGGGACCACCCTGGGAAGATGGGTAGGGACTGGGACTACCGTGAGGACACGGGCACCATGGGGATGGAGGTTTGGGTATGACCGTGGGGAGATGGGCACCATGGGGATGGAGGATGAGGTACCACCCCAAGGAGATGGGCATCATGGGGATGGAGGTTTGGGTACCACCATGGGGGGAGATGGGAACCACAAGGATGGAGGATGAGGTACCACCCCAAGGAGATGGGCACCATGGGGATGGAGGTTTGGGTACCACCATGGGGGGAGATGGGCACCACAAGGATGGAGGATGAGGTATCACCATGGGGAGATGGGCACCATGGGCATGGAGGATGAGGTACCACCGTGGGGAGATGGGCACCATGGGCATGGAGGATGAGGTACCACCCCATGGGGATGGAGGATGGGTTACCACCCCGAGGAGATGGGCACCATGGGGATGGAGGATGGGGTACCACCCCGAGGAGATGGGCATCATGGGGATGGAGGTTTGGGTACCACCATGGGGGGAGATGGGAACCACAAGGATGGAGGATGAGGTACCACCCCAAGGAGATGGGCACCGTGGGGGTGGAGGTTTGGGTACCACCGTGGGGAGATGGGCACCATGGGGATGGAGGTTTGGGTACCACCCTGAGGAGATGGGCACCATGGGGATGGAGGATGGGGTACCACCGTGGGGAGATGGGCACCATGGGGATGGAGGTTTGGGTACCACCCTGAGGAGATGGGCACCATGGGGATGGAGGATGGGGTACCACCCCGAGGAGATGGGCACCATGGGGATGGAGGTTTGGGTACCACCATGGGGAGATGGGCACCATGGGGATGCAGGACGGGGTCCCATGAGCTGGATGGACACTGATGTGAGGGTGCCGCAGGCGAGGCGGTGAGCGTGCCATCCTTCGGCGAGGCGGGCGCCTTCGTCTCCTACCCACCCCTCACCAACGTCCACCACGAGCTGCGGGTGGAGGCCGAGTTCCTGCCGCTGGCACCCGACGGGCTCCTGCTCTTCAGCGCCGGCAAAGCCGCCCCCGTCGAGGACTTCGTCGCCTTGGCCATGGCCGGTGGCCACCTCGAGTTCCGCTACGAGCTGGGCTCAGGTGGGCTGGCACAGTGACGGGGGTCCTGGTGGCACCCCGGGGGGCTGGTGGCACCAGGAACCCTGGGTATAGGTGGGGTGGCCTGGCGTTACTGGGATCCACTGGCGTCATTTGGGCCCCCAAGTGTCACCAGGATCCCTTGGCATCATTGTGGTCCCCAAGCGTCACCACGGTCCTCTGGCACCACTGGGGTCCCCAAGTGTCGCCAGGGTCCCTTGGCATCATTAGGGTCCCCAGGAGCTGCCAGGGTCCCTGGGCATCACTGGGGTCCCCTGGTGTCACTTGGGTCACCTGGCATCACACGGTGTCCCTTGCTGTCACTGGCATCTCTGGGCAGTGCCAGGGTTCCCTGGCATCGCCAAGGTCCCCAAATGTCACCAGGATGTCCTGGTGCCACTGGGGTCCCTTGGTGTCACTGGGATGCCCTGCCATCACCTGGGTCCCCAGACACTGCCAAGCATCCCCAGGCGTCACTGTCACTCCACCGCGGTCCCCTGGCATCACTTTGGTCCCCAGATGCTGCCAGGGTCCCTGGCCATCAGTGGGGTCCCTTGGTGTCACCGGGCTCCCCTGTCACCACTGGGGTCCCCAAGCATCACCGCGATCCCCCAGCATCACCCGGGGCACCTCCCCGGTCCCCAAGCATCCTTAGTGTCCCCCGGTGTCCCCCGACCCCCCGTGATGTCCCCATCTCGTCCCCCCCAGGCCCGGCGGTGCTGCGGAGCACCGAGCCGGTGACCCTTGGCCACTGGCACCGGGTGACAGCCGAGCGGGTGCACAAGGACGGGACGCTGCTGGTGGACGACGCCGCCCCGGTGAAACGCTCCTCGCCCGGCAAGAGCCAAGGTCTCAACCTCCGCACCCCCCTTTACTTGGGGGGCACGGAGCCCCCCCTGCACCCCCCAACCAACGCCTCCTTCCGCGGCTGCATCGGAGAGGTGAGACCCGCCCCCCCCCCCCCCCCCACCTCCCTCCTCCCGGACACTTGGGGACCCCCACCCACCCCATCCCGGACGCCCGGGTCCCCTGGGGACCCCCATCCCGGACACCTGGGCCCCCTCAGGGTGACCCCCACCCACCCCATTCCAGACACTTGGGTCCCCCCGGGGTGACCCCCATCCCAAACGCCCGGGTCCCCTCGGGGTGACCCCCACCCACCCCATTCCAGACACCTGGATCCCCCCGGGGTGACCCCCATCCCAAACGCCCGGGTCCCCTCGGGGTGACCCCCACCCACCCTATTCTGGCCAACTGGGTCCCCTGGGGACCCCCACCCACCCCAACCCAGACGCCTGGGTCCCCTCTGGGTGACCCCCATCCTGGACGCATGGGTCCCCTCGGGGTGGCCCCCATCGACCCCATCCCGGACACCTGGGTCCCCTTGGGGGGACCCCCATCCCGGACGCCTGGGTCCCCTCAGGGTGACCCCCACCCACCCCATCCCGCATGCCTAGGTCCCCTGGGGACCCCCATCCTGGACGCCCGGGTCACCTCAGGGTGACCCACACCGTCCCGGACGCCTGGGTCCCCTTGGGGTGACCCCCACCCACCCCATTCTGGACACCTGGGTCCCCTGGGGACCCCCATCCTGGGCGTCCGGGTCCCCTCAGGGTGACCCTCACCCACCCCATTCCAGACACCTGGGTCCCCCCGGGGTGACCCCCATCCCAAACGCCCGGGTCCCCTCGGGGTGACCCCCACCCACCCCATTCCAGACACCTGGGTCCCCTTGGGGTGACCTCCACCCACCCTATTCTGGCCAACTGGGTCCCCTGGGGACCCCCACCCACCCCATCCAAAACATTTGGGTCCCCTCTGGGTGACGCCCATCCTGGACGCATGGGTCCCCTTGGGGTGGCCCCCACCCACCCCATTCTGGACACCTGGGTCTCCTGGGGACTCCCATCCCGGGCATCTGGGTCCCCTGGGGACCCCCACCCATCCCATCCCAGACACCTGGGTCCCCTGCAGACCCCCACCCACCCCATCCAAAACATCTTGGTCCCCTCAGAGTGACCCCCATCCCAGATGCCTGGGTCCCCTTGGGGTGACCCACACCCATCCCAGACGCCTGGGTCCCCACAGAGTGACCCCCATCCCGGACACCCGGGTCCCCTCGGGGTGACCCCCACCCACCCCATCCCAGACTCCTGTGTCCCTTTGGGGTGACCCCCATCCTGGACGCCTGGGTCCCCTCAGGGTGACACACACACACACACCCACACACACACACCCCGGTGTCCCCCGTCCCCCCCCCAGGTCTCCATCAACGGGAAGAAGGTGGATTTGTCCTACAGCTTCCTGCGGAGCCGCGGCGTGGGGCAGTGTGGGCAGCGCTCGCCCTGCCTGCGGGCTGCCTGCCTGCACGGGGGCCGCTGCCTGCCCCTGCCCGCCGGCACCCCCCCGCACCGCTGCCTCTGCCCCCCCGGCTTCACCGGTGAGCGCGGGGACAGGGACGGGGATGGGCGGGGGCATGGGGCACGCGCGGCTCGTGGAGGGGCGCTGGGTGCGCCGCTGCGCACGCGTGTGCGCTGCATGCGCACGTGTGCTGCGTGTGTACTGTGCACGCGTGTGCGCGGTGCATGCCTGTGCGCTGCATGCACACGTGTGCTGCATGTGCACGCCTGCTGTGCACGCGCGTGCGCTGCATGTGTACTGTGCACGCGTGTGCGCGGTGCATGCCTGTGCGCTGCATGCACACGTGTGCGGTGCATGCCTGTGCGCTGTGCACACGTGTGCTGCATGTGCACGCCTGCTGTGCATGCGTGTGCGCTGCATGTGCACGTGTGCTGCATGTGTACTGTGCACGCGTGTGCGCGGTGCATGCCTGTGTGCTGCACGTGCACGTGTGCTGCGTGTGTACTGTGCATGCCTGTGTGCTGCACGTGCACGTGTGCTGCATGTGTACTGTGCACGTGTGTGCGCGGTGCATGCCTGTGCGCTACATGCACACGTGTGCGGTGCATGCGTGTGCGCTGTGCACACGTGTGCTGCATGTGCATGCCTGCTGTGCACATGTGTGTGCTGTGCACACGCGTGTGTGCTGCATGTGCACGTGTGCTGCGTGTGTACTGTGCACGCATGTGCGCGGTGCATGCCTCTGTGCTGCATGTGCACGTGTGCTGGGCATGCATGCACGTGTGCTGCGTGTGTACTGTGCACACGTGTGCGCGGTGCATGCCTGTGCGTTGCATGTGTGTGCGCTGCATGTGCACATGTGCTGCATGTGTACTGTGCACACGTGTGCGCAGTGCATGCCTGTGTGGTGCATGCGCACGTGTGCTGGGCGTGTGTGCGCTGTGCATGCGTGTGTGCTGTGCGTGCATGTGTGCTGCATGTGCACACCTGCTGTGCATGCATGTGCGCTCTGCATGCGCGTGCGCTGCACGTGCATGCGTGCTGTGCAGGTGTGCGTGCTGTGGGCACGCGTGTTGCATACGCACACGTGCAGTGCACGTGCATCGTGCATGCGTGTGCACTGCGTGTGCGGATGTGCGTGCCGTGCATGCGTGTGTGCTGCACGTGCGCATCTACGGTGTGGGTGTATGCGCTGTGCACACGCGTGTGTGCTGCATGTGCACATGTGCTGCATGTGTGCTGCATGTGCACGCCTGCTGTGCAGGTGTGTGCGCTGTGCGCACGCGTGTTGCATACGCACATGTGCCGTGTGTGTGCGTTGTGCATGTGTGTGCGCTGTGTGTGCAGGTGTGTGCGCTGTGCATGCCTGCGTGCTGCATGTGCTCGCCTGCTGTGCATGCATGTGTGCTGCATGTGCACGTGTGCGGTGCATGCATGTGCGCTGTGCATGCATGTGTGCTGCATGTGCACGTGTGCTGCGCATGTGTGCGCTGTGCGTGCTGGCGTGCTGCATTCGCAGTGCATGCATGCATGCCGCGTGTGCATCTCTGCTGGCGGTGTGCGTGCGCAGGGCCTGCCTGTGTGCTGCATGTGCATGACTGCTGTGCATGCGTGCGCTCTGTGCATGTACGTGTGCTGCGTGCATGTGTGCGCGCTGTGCATGTATGTGGGCCTGTCTGCTGTGCATGCGCGTGCCCAGTGCATATATGTGCTGCAGTAAGGTGTGCTGTGCGTGCGTGTGTGCTGCGTGTGCACATGTGCAGTGCGTGTGTGTGCTGTGCATGCTTGTGCTGCACATACATGTGTGTCGTGCATGCATGCGCACTGCATGTGCGCTATGCATGCCTATGTGCACATCTGCTGTGCGTGCACGTGCCTGGTGCATATATGTGCTGCAGAAACACGCGCTGTGCATGCCGGCGTTCTGTGTGCACGTGTGTGCTGTGCATGCATGTATACCGTGCATGCGTGTGCGTGCTGTGCGTGTATGTGTGCTGCGGATGCACGCGTGCTCTGCGCCCATGTACGCTGTGCATGCACGTGTGCTCTGCATGCCTGCGTACGGTGCATGCACAAGCAGCGTGCACGCATGTTTGCAGTGCATGCGTGTGCACTGTGTGAGCAAGCGTCCGCACCGTGCACGCCTGTGTGCTGCACGTGCGTGTGAGTGCTGTGGCTGCACGTGCACCATGCGTGTGCATGTGCTGCAGAAGCCCGTGTGCTGTGCGTGCACGTGCCTGCGCTGCGTGGGCGTCTGTGCCGCGTGTGCATGCGTGCTGCCCGTGCCTGCGTGCAGTTCGCAAGCGGGCGCATCTGCTGCGTGTGCGTGTGCGCATTGCCTGATGCGTGCGTGCGTGTGGTGCGTGCGGTTGGCGTGCGCGCGCCTGGTTGCGCGTGTGCGCGTATGCCTGCCCGCAGAGCGTGTGCCGGTTGCACGTGTGCGTGGCGCGCGCCCGCGTGCACTGCAGGTGCTGGGCGCGCGCCCGCGCTCCTCCCACGCGTGCTCCCCTTGCACGTGTGTGCGCGGGTGACCACCCCGCTCACCCGGTGGCACCCCGCTGTGTCCCCAGGGCCGCGCTGCGAGCGGGAGGAGGATCGCTGCCTGCACCGCAACCCCTGCCTGCACGGCGGCACCTGCAAGGACAACGCCTGCCTCTGCCCACAGGGCTACAGCGGGCCCTACTGCCAGCACAGTGAGTGGGGACACTGGGGACACCTGGGGACACTTGGGGACGGGGACGGGGGGGATGACAGGTGCCACCCCGTCCCTGACCCCTCCTCGTCGCCCGCAGGCTCGGCGCTGGCGGAGCTGGAGCAGGACTGGCAGGAAGGCAGCGGGGGCGGCGGTAGGTGCCTGCACCCCTTTTCCCCCCTCTTTTTGCACCCAAAAGCCACGCCGCGGGGGGTGGCAGCTGGGGGTGGTCCCCACGCCCCCCCGTCACCGTCCCCCTCGCCTCCTCCCCCCACCCCCACGTCTCCCCACAGACGCCCCCGGACAGTTCAGCGCCGCTTTCCGCGACGGCTCCTACCTGGCCCTGCCCGGTCACCTCTTTCCCCGCGGGTGAGTGATGCCGGGGACGGGGCACCCTCAGCGGGTGCTGCACCCCCCACCCCTGCCCTATTGCACCCTGAGGGGGTGCAGCCTCCCCGGAAAAGGCGGGGGGGCGGGGGGGTGTACACCTTTTCCCATGGCGATGCAGCACTCCCTGCAGTGCTGCACCCATGGTAACGTTGCACCCGTCGCAGCATTGCACCCATGGCAGTGTTGTACCCTTCCCATAGCATTGCACCCTGGCTGCAGCGCTGCACCCGTCGCAGCGTTGCACCCATCGCAGCATTGCATCCGTCACACTATTGCACCCGTCGCAGCGTTGCACCTGTCGCAGTATTGCACCCATCGCAGCGTTGCACCCTTTTCATAGCGTTGCACCCTGGCTGCAGCGCTGCACCCATCGCAACGTTGCACCCATTGCAGCATTGCATCCGTCACACTATTGCACCCATGGCGGTGTTGCACCCATCGCAGTGTTGTACCCTTCCCGTAGCATTGCACCCTGGCTGCAGCGTTGCACCCATCGCAGCATTGCACCCATGGCAGTGTTGTACCCTTCCCGTAGCATTGCACCCTGGCTGCAGCACTGCACCCATCGCAACGTTGCACCCATCGCAGCATTGCATCCGTCACAGTATTGCACCCATGGCGGCGTTGCAGCCTTCCCATAGCGTTGCACCCTGGCTGCAGCACTGCACCCATGGCAGCATTGCATCTGTCACAGGGTTGCACCCATGGCAGCGTTGCACCCGTTGCAGCGTTGCACCCATGGCAGTGTTGCACCCTTCCCGTAGCGTTGCACCCTGGCTTCAGCACTGCACCCATGGCAGCATTGCATCTGTCACAGGGTTGCACCCATGGCAGCATTGCACCCATGGCAGTGTTGTACCCTTCCCATGGCATTGCACCCTGGCTGCAGTACTGCACCCATGGCAGTGTTGCATCCGTCACAGGGTTGCACCCATGGCAGCATTGCACCCATGGCAGCATTGCACCCATGGCAGTGTTGCACCCTTGCTGTAGCGTTGCACCCTGGCTGCAGCGCTGCACTCATAGCAGTGTTGCACCCATCACAGCGTTGCACCCATCGCAGTGTTGCACCCTTTTCATAGCATTGCACCCTGGCTGCAGTGTTGCACCCATGGCAGCGTTGCACCCATCACGGCATTGCATCCGTCACACTATTGCACCCGTGGCAGCATTGCACCCATGGCAGTGTTGCACCCTTCCCATAGCGTTGCACCCTGGCTGCAGCGTTGCACCCATCGCAGCATTGCATCCGTCACAGTGTTGCACCCGTGGCAGCGTTGCACCCGTGGCAGCGTTGCACCCATTGCAGTATTGCACCCATTGCAGCATTGCACCCTTCCCATAGCGTTGCACCCATCGCAGCATTGCATCCATCACAAGGTTGCACCCATGGCAGCGTTGCACCCTTCCCGTAGTGCTGCACCCTGGCTGCAGTGCAGCACCCATGGCAGTATTGCACCCATCACAGCATTGCACCCATCACAGCGTTGCACCCATGGGCAGCGTTACACCCATCGCAGCATTACACCCATCGCAGTGTTGCGCCTTTCCCAAGGCATTGCACCGTTACAGCGTTGCACCCGTGGCAGCATCGCACCCTTCCCACTGCGTTGCACCCTCCCAGGCTGCTGCACCCCTTCCGGCAGCGTTGCGCCCGTCGCGGCGTTGCCCCCATCGCCGCATCGCGCCCTTGCTGTGGCGCTGCACCCACTGCAGCGCTGCACCCTTCCCGGGGTGCCGCACCCTTCCCGCTGCGTTGCACCCTTCCTTCCTACGGCACTGCACCCTCCCAGGGTGCTGCGCCCCTTGGGCCCTTGCATCCTTTCTAGGGCCCTGCACCCATCGTGGCATCGCGCCCCTCCTGGTATCCTGCATCCCATCCTGGGTGCTGCGCCCTTCCCGGGGTGCTGCATCCATCGCGGCATTGCACCCTTCCAGGGTGCTGCAATCTTCACGGGGTGCTGCACCCACCCCAGGGTGCTGCATCCATCATGGCGTTGCACCCTTCCAGGGTGCTGCACCCTTCTTGGGGGTGCTGCACCTTTTTGGGGTGCTGCACCCACCCCAGGGTGCTGCATCCATCATGGCGTTGCACCCTTCCAGGGTGCTGCACCCTTCTTGGGGGTGCTGCACCTTTCCGGGGTGCTGCGGCCACCCTGGGCTGTTGCACCCTTCCCGGGGTGCTGCATCCATCGTATTATTGCATCCTTCCCGGGGTGCTGCACCCATCATGGCACTGCACCCCTCCTGGTATCCTGCACCCATTGCATCCCATCCTGGGTGCCGCACCCACCCCAGGGTGCCGCATCCATCACGGCGTTGCACCCTTCCAGGGGTGCTGCAACCTTCACAGGGTGCTGCGCCCACCCCAGGGTGCCGCATCCATCACGGCGTTGCACCCTTCCAGGGGTGCTGCGGCTGCCCTGGGCTGTTGCACCCACCCCGGGGTGCTGCACCCAGAATAGCATTGCATTCTTCTCAGGGTGCTGCACCCACCGAGCCGTTGCATCTATCCCGGGGTGCTGCCTCCATCGTGGTGCTGCACCCATCCTGGGGTGCTGCAACCTTCCCGGGGTGCTGCAACCTTCCCGGGGTGCTGCACCCATCGTGGCATTGCATCCTCCCAGGGTGCTGCACCTTTCCTGGGACGCCGCACCCATCGTGGTGTTTCACCCTTCCTGGGGGTGCTGCACCCCCCCCGGGGTGCTGCACCCATCATGGCGTTGCACCCTTGCCTGGGGGTGCTGCAACCTTCACAAGGTGCTGCACCCACTCCAGGGTGCCGCATCCATCACGGTGTTCCACCCTTCCCAGGGGTGCTGCACCTTTCCCGGGGGTGCCGCACCCACCCCGGGGGTGCTGCACCCACCGAGCCGCCCCCCCCTTTTCCTTGCAGCCCCCCTGAGGCGCCCGAGACCATGGAGCTGGAGCTGCGGACGGGCAGCGCCGAGGGGCTGCTGCTGTGGCACGGGGCGGTGAGCGGGGCGGGGGGACACCGCCGGGGAGGGGATCAGGGTGCTGAGCGCCCCCCCCCTCTCCTCGGGGTGGGGGGGTCAGGGTGCCCCCCCGCCCCGCTCACCGCCCCGCTGCGCCCGCAGGAGCCCGGCGAGGGAGGCAAAGCCAAAGATTTCATTGGCCTCGGCTTGAAGGACGGGCACCTGGTGTTCAGGTGAGTGGGGGGTCCCGGTGTCACCCCAGGGTGCCCCCTCCCACCCAAAGGTGCCCTATGCCACCCCAGGGTGCCCCGTGCCACCCAAGGGTGCCCCCAGCACTGAGCCCATGCCACCCCCACAGCTACCAGCTGGGCAGTGGTGAGGCCACCATCGTCTCTGAAGACCCCATCAACGACGGCGAGTGGCACCGGGTGACGGTGACGAGGTGGGTGGGGGTCAGGGTGGGGGCCGGGCGGGGGTCGCGGTGCGGCTGCTGATGGGTGCCGTGCAGGGAGGGCCGGCACGGACGGCTGCAGGTGGACGGGGAGGAGCCGGTGAGCGGAGAGTCACCGGGAGCCAACATCATGGCCAACACCCAGGGCAGCATCTACGTCGGTACGGTGGCACCTGGGGGACACGGCGGGACACAGGGTGGATGTGGGATGGGACATGGGACGAGATGGGGAGTGGGACACAGGGTGGACGTGGGATGGGACACAGGATGAGATATGGAATGGGACACGGGGTGGACATGGGATGGGACACGGGGTGAGACATGAGGTGGGACACAGGATGGACGTGGGGTGGGACACAGGGTGAAACGTGGGATGGGACACGGCTTGGACAGGGGATGGGACATGGGATGGACATGGGCTGGGACATGGAATGGGACACAGAATGGGACACAGGACGGAACATGGGATGGGCTGTGGAATGTACATTGGATGGGGCACAGGACAAGGACACCGGAAGGGGACACCTGATGGGACATGAGATGGGGCACAGGATGAGACATGGGATGGGGCAGAGGATTGACACAGGATGGGACATGGGGTGGACATGGGAAGGGGACACACCTGATGGGACATAGGACAGGGCACAAGATGGCTGTGGAATGGGATGTGGGATGGACACTGGATGGGACATAGGAGAGGGCATGGGATGGGATGGGAAACCTGGTGGGACATGGCATGGGATGTGGCATGGGACACCTGATGGGATGTGGGGTGAGAGATGGGAGAGGGCACGGGATGGACATGGGATGGGACACCTGATGGGATATGGGATGGACATGGGATGGGACTCGGGATGGACATGGGATGGGACACATGATGGACAAGGGATGGGACATGAGATGAACATGGGATGGGACACGGGATGGACATGGGCTGTGGACGCCTGGTGGGACGGGGATGGGACGTTGGAATGGACATGGGCTGTGGACACCTGGTGGGACGTAGAATGGGATGTGGGATGGATATGGGATGGGACAGATGATGGACAAGGGATGGGACACGAGATGGACGTGGGATGGGACATGGGATGGGACATGGGCTGTGGACACCTGGTGGGACATGGATGGGATGTGGGATGGACGTGGGGTGGGACACTGGATGGACATGAGCTGTGGACACCTGGTGGGACATGAGATGGGACAGATGATGGACAAGGGATGGGACACGAGATGGACATGGGATGGGACGTGGGATGGACAGGGGCTGTGGACACCTGGTGGGACATGGGATGGGATGCGGGATGGACGTGGGGTGGGACACTGGATGGACATGGGCTGTGGACACCTGGTGGGACATGAGCTGGGACAGATGATGGACAAGGGATGGGACACGAGATGGACATGGGGTGGGACGTGGGATGGGACATGGGATGGACAGGGGCAGGGGCCACAGGAGAGGACACCAGGTGAGCCCAGCGGGTGGCCCCACACCCATGTGTCCCCCTGTGTCCCCCCCGTGTCCCCCGCAGGCGGCGCCCCGGACCCCCGCAGCCTGACGGCCGGCAAGTTCACCTCGGGCATCACCGGATGCCTGCGGGGGCTGGCGCTGGCGCCCGCCGGGGCCCCCCGGCACCCCATCGACCTGCGGCACGGCGCGGTGGGGGGCTCCCCCGCCCCCCCCTGCCCCTCCTAACCCCCTCCCCCCAATGTATTTTGGGGGGGAATTTGGCCAATTTTATTCTTTTCCAAAAAAAAAAAAAGAAAAGCCAGGAGGAAACGGTGCTTCGCTGCCCCGGGGTGACTCCGGGGGGGGGAGGGGGGGGGGTGGGGGGGCCGGGACCCCCAAAAATGTTTACACACACACACACACACACACACACCCCCCGCCGCCCTGGTGCCCGGCGGGGTGGGGGCGCGAGGGACAATCGGGGTGCTGGGGGGGCCCCCCCCATGGGGACAGCTATTAAAGGAGAGAGAACCAGCCCGGCTGCCGTGTCTGGGGGGCTGCGCCGCGGGGGGGGGCGGGGGGGGGCATGGTATGGCGGGGGTGGGGGGTGTGATATGGGGGGTATGGTATGGGGGATATGGTATGGATGGGGGGTATGGGGGGGGGGAGAGTGGTATGTGGGGTATGGTATGGGGGTATGGGGGGGGTGATATAGGGGGTGGGGGGTGTGGTATGGGCGGTGATACGGGGGGGTGATATAGGGGGATACGGTATGGGGTGGGTGATATGGGGGGGTATGGTATGGGGGGGGTGATTTGGAGGCTATGGGGGGTATGGTGGGGAGGGTCCTATGTGGGGTGTGGTATGGGGGGGGGGCGATATGGGGGGGGTATGGTATAGGAGGGGTATGATGGGGGGTGGGGGGGAGGGTAGTATGGGGGTATGGTATGGGGGGGTGGTATGGGGAGATATGGTATTGGGGGGGTGATATGGGGGGTGATTTGGGGGTTATGGGGGGTGGGGTATGGGGGGGTATGGGGAGATATGGTATTGGGGGGGTGATATGGGGGGTGATTTGGGGGTTATGGGGGGGTGGGGTATGGGGGGGTATGGGGGGATATGTATTGGGGGGTGATTTGGGGGTTATGGGGGGGTATGGGGGGATATGGTATTGGGGGGTGATTTGGGGGTTATGGGGGGGTATGGGGGATATGGTATTGGGGGGTGATATGGGGGGTGATTTGGGGGTTATGGGGGGGTATGGTATGGGGGGGTATGGTATTGGGGGGGTGATATGGGGGGGGTATGGTATGGGGGGGTGATATGGCGGTTATGGTATGGGAGGGGTATGGTGGGGAGGGGGGTATGGGGGTGCAGGGGGTGGTATGGGGGGTTATGGGGGGCGTAGGGTACGGGGGGGTTAATAAGGGGGGGTATGGTATGGGAGGGGTTTTGGGGGGGACATTTGGGGGGGAGGGTGGTATGGGGGGCATGGTATGGGGCTGCAGGGGCTGGCATCGGGGGGTACGGTATGGGGGGGGTGTATGGGGGGGGGAGGGCGGTATGTGGGGTATGGTATGGGGGTGCCGGGGGTGGTATGGGGGGTGTATGCTATGGGGGGGGAATGGTATGGGGGGGGAATAGTATGGGGGGGTATGGTATGGGGGGGGAATGGTATGGGGGGGTATTGTATGGGGGGGTATGGTATGGGGGGGGAATGGTATGGGGGATTAGGGGTTATGGGGGGGTATGGTATGGGGGGGAATGGTATGGGGGGATATGGTATGGGGGGTTAGGGGTTATGGGGGGGGTATGGTATGGGGGGGTATTTGGGGTCATGGTATGGGGGGGGATGCAGGGGGGGTTATGGTATGGGGGGGTATGGTATGGGGGGGTATTGGGGGTCATGGTATGGGGGGGGATGCAGGGGGGGTTATGGTATGGGGGGGTATGGTATGGGGGGGGTATGGTATGGGGGGGTATGGTATGGGGGGTTAGGGGTTATGGGGGGGTATGGTATGGGGGGGTATGGTATGGGGGGTTAGGGGTTATGGGGGGGGTATGGTATGGGGGGTATGGTATGGGGGGGGTATTGGGGGTCATGCTATGGGGGGGGGGGGGGGATGCAGGGGGTGTTATGGTATGCGGGCCCGGGGGGGTACGGTACGGCAGGGGTATGGCATTGGGGTGCAGGGGGGAGGGTAGGGGGGCGGGGGGGGCGTACGGGAGCGCGGCAAGGGAGCCGGGGGGGGGGGGTCTGGAACGGGGGGGGTGGTGTTGGGGGGGGAGTGGTTCTGGGGTCCGGGGGGTGTGCGGTACGGACGGTGCGGGGACACACACACAGCCCCCGGTGCCGGGAGGAGCCGCCGCCGCCGCCACCGCCCCCGGCCCCGCCCCGCCCCGCGCAGGCCGCGCCCCGCGGCGCCTGGCGCGTCGCAGCACGTTGACGTCAGCGCCTCGCGCCCCTCAGCCCGTCGCGCGCGTGGCGTCACAGGCCCTGACGGCGGCGGCGGCGGCGGCGGGAGGGGCCGGGCGGGACCGGGTCGGGGCCGGGACAGGGGCCGCGGCCGGGGCAGGCCCGGGCCGGAGCAGGAGCAAAAGCAGGGGGGAGGAGGGGGAGGAGGGGGAGGAGGAGGAGGAGGAGGAGGAGGAGGCGGCGGGGGCGGCGGCGATGGCGCCGCGGTTGCAGCTGGAGAAGGCGGCGTGGCGTTGGACCGAGACGGTGCCGCCCGAGGCGGTGGCGCAGGAGCACATCGAAGCGGCCTACCGCGTCCGGCTGGAGCCCTGCCAGCGCGGCGCCTGCCGGTACCGCCCGCACCCCATCCCCGACCCCGCCCGCCGCCTCCCCACGCCCCCTAACCCCGGCCCTCGGGGCTACGGGGACCCCAAACCTTCCCCCCAACCCCCCGTGTTTGGGGCCTGGGGGATCCCCCTTCCCTCCTCCGGCGTTCTCACCCCACAGGACCGGGGGGAGGACACACCTTTCGCCTCCCTCCCGTGAGGCTGGGGAGGCACCAGCCCTTTCTGGGTCCCTCATGGTTGATGGGGACACCCCCCCCCCCCATTCCCTTCTTCGGGACCCCCATTCCCTGGGGTTTGGGCGGCTGTGTGTGTGTGTGAGTCTCTCCTCGTCCAGCTCCCCAGATACTGGGGAGACCCCCGTGGTTGTGGGGGCCCTTCTCCTTGCCTGGCTCTTCAGATATAGATCACGCACACCCCCGGGGTTACGGGGGATCCCTGTCTTTGCCTGGCTCCCCAGATATAGGGGACTCCCTCGGGGTTGTGGGGGTCTCCTCTCCTTTCCTGGCTCCCCAGATATAGGGAACCTCCCTGGGTCCTGTACTCTTCCCTGGGGTTCCCCTTATTTTCCCCCTCCGCCTCTGGTTCTCCATCCCTTGTTGGGGGATGGAGATCCATCCCAAGGGGTCTCCTTGTTTTCCCTAACTATTTTTTGGGGGTATGGGGGACCCCTGTCCCGCCCCGTTCACTCTAATTAGCATTCTGGGGTCCCCCTTGTTGTCCTCATGCCCCACAGTCACCTCCCCAGGGGACAACGACATCCCGTCTGCTGGGGGTGACAGTTGGGACGGGTGCTGGTTCTGCAGGAGGAACTGCCGGGGGAACCCCAACTGCCTGGTGGGCATCGGGGAGCACGTCTGGCTGGGCGAGATAGATGAGAACAGCTTCCACAACATCGATGACCCCAACTGCGAGCGCCGCAAGAAGGTAGATCCCTCCCCCCCGCCCCCCCCCAGCCCCCCAGAAAAGCCCGTTTCGGTCCCTGGGGGAAGATGGGGACAAGGGGAGGTGACACCCCATGTCCCCCAGGGAGTTTGGGACGCGGCTGTCTGCGTGATGCCGCAGCGGCTTTTTCCTGACAAACAGCCATAAAGTGGCTGCCCCAACTGCTGGATTTCTGCTTGCTCTTCTGCAGCGGCGAGTGACGACTGTTGCTTTCTCTCTTACGCCAGAACGCGTTCGTGGGCTTAACGAACCTCGGCGCCACGTGCTACGTCAACACTTTCTTGCAGATGTGGTTTCTTAACTTGGAGCTCCGGCAGGCCCTCTACTTGTGTCCCAGCGCCAACTGCGAGTACGCGGCCGGAGAGGGCATCCCAAAAGACAAAGGTGGGTGGTTTTGCTCATTTTCTCCTAAAATTTTACACGCCGGCATCAGCTTTGGGATAACATTTCTTGGGAGAATCGTTGGGTGAAGCTACAACCGCTCGTCCGATCTCCACACTGTTGGTTTTGAGTCCATCACCCGGCTTTTAGGAGCAAACCATCCTTTACCTGGGTTATTTCTTAAATCGATGTGATCTAACCTGATTAAAAAATCCGATTTGGTTTTGTTTCTTGCCGAGCTGCTTCCCAAACTGGTTCCCAGCTTAAGGATGGTGCTGGGGGTGGAAGCACATGGGTTGGGGCTGATCTGCGCTACCGTGGAGCTGCGCTCACCCCGTGGGAGGGCGAAAATTTCGGTCCCAATTGCTGGCACAGTGGACACAACGGCCTCGGGCAGCGTACCTTTATGTATGGTGTTGGTGCTGTAGGTGCACTCTGCATCAGGGCAGCTGCCTGATTTCTTCTGTTCCTGTTTTTATGGTATTTTTAAATGATGTCTCACCATTTTGGGTAAAAAAAGAAGCTGTTGCTACCATGTAATCTGTGCACGCTGCGTAAACCGTTCACTCACAGCTCGTGCTAGGCACCGCGGGATATTTACGGTGGGACTCGATGATTTTAAGGGTCTTTTCCAACCTAAAATATTCTATGTTCCTATGATATTTGGCCTGCGCTGGGACTTTGCTGTCATCACTGACACGAACCGCTTCAGTTCTCGTGACGATTTAAAACAGCTTCTAAAAAACCTATCGCTTCTAATCATTAAATTTACCCCTACAAAGAAAGGACGAGCGAATTACTTGGAACGGTTACCTCTCGCCTTGCGTTACTCGCTGTAACTTATGCAACTTGTTGTTTTTAATAGACTACGAGCCTCAGACCATTTGCGAACACCTGCAGTACTTGTTCGCCTTGCTGCAGAACAGCAAAAGGCGATACATCGATCCCTCTGGCTTCGTCAAGGCGCTGGGCTTGGACACGGGGCAGCAGCAGGTAGGTTTGAGGCACACCCCTGGAGTAATTACCTTCTTTAAAGCAGCGTGAAACTGCCCTTTTTATGTTATTTTAGCGTCTCTTTTACGTTCTTTTAGCCGGGATCTGCTTCTTGGTACAAACACAAAGGGAGAAGCGGTGCTCAGGGCCCTTCCCTTCCTAGTGGGAGATCAGGAGGAGCCCAGGGAGCATGGGATGGGATGGGGAGTGTTGTTAGCGCCTGATCAACCCCCGGCACCGTGTGGGGTGGGATCCCTGAGGGTCCTTTCACAGGTGCTTTGTGGGCTGCTCCTCCCAGGGCAGGGAAATTGTTGACAGTGGGTAGTTCAGCGGGGGTTGAAGGGCCCTCGCAGGGCGAGAAGGCCTCGGTCAAGTCACCCAGAGCCAGCCAAGGTCCAGTGTGAGCGCGTGGGGCAGAGAAAGCGCAGATAGAGAGGGACGAGCACCTCGTCCGAGTCCTGCGGGGCTGTCTCTGAAGCTGATGAGAGCTCAGGAGAAAGGCACGGCTTGAAAATATGCTTTTGAGAAGCGAGAGGGAGATTGTTGGAGGAAGAGCCCGAGCGCCGGCGTGCGTTTCCTCGGGAGGATGCGGGAGGGGAAGGAAGCGGTCACTACCGACCGGGTGATACTAAAGGACAGCCGGGAGAGGCCAAAGCCCCTTTGTTTTTGGAAGAGGAGAGTGAGGATGGGAGAGGAAGGGCCTGAGATGAGTGTGGGGAGGCTCCCGAGCCTTGCGCAAATTCACAGTGCAGCTTCTCGCTTTTGGGGTGCTTTAATTTCCCTTCTCACCTACAATTCAAGCAGGGACAGCTTGAATTGCATGCCGAGCTTTGAAAGAGGAGCATTAACGGGCTAGAAGACTCTGCAGGAATGTGTGGTTTTTTGTGTTTTTTTTTTTTTGTTTTTTTTTTTCCCCCTTCCAGAGCCCTGCGAGGAGCGGGGCAGAAGTCAAACCACCCGGCGCGGCTGGCCGGGAGCCAGGGTAACTCACGCCGTGGTCTCATGCTGGGGGCCTCGCGCTCCTTTTAGACAAATTCCTCTTTTTTTTTTTTTTTTTTTCTTTTTTTTTTTTATTTTCTTTAGTTCTCACGACTGGTCTTTTTTTTTTTTTTTTTTTTTTTTTTCTCCCCTGTTCTCTCTATTCGGTGCACGCCAGAGCCTCCGCGTAGCCTGTGTGTGGGACTCCGGGGTAATTTGCAGTAAATTAGCGACGAGGTTGTGATTGGGCTTTGTGCTGTGGCGTGTTGTTAAGGGACTTGGCTTTCTCTTCCAGGATGCCCAGGAGTTTTCAAAGCTCTTCATGTCACTGCTGGAAGATACTTTATCCAAACAAAAAAACCCAGATGTTCGAAACATAGTGCAAAAGCAGTTCTGTGGAGAGTACGCCTATGTCACGGTGTAAGTATTTGGTCTTGGGGAAGAACCTTTCTGTAAATATCTAAACATTTTAGAAGTAATTGAGGGAGGGAAAAGGTCCTTCCTCACAGCTGGAGCAGGCAGGTAAGCCTCTGCCGAAACATTTTTGTAAGAGGTTTTCAGCTCTTGGGTTTCCTGATCCTGTGCGCGTGGTGGTGTTGCGCTGCTTCAGCTGCTTTTAATCCCTTCGTGAAAATTCGGCGATTAAACCCGCTAACCGTAAACCAGTTAATGGAGCAAGTCTTGCTCGCTCCAGTAAGAAAAGAGCGTGCTCAGGTGTCGTATTTTCATTCCTGCCTTCTCAGAGCTGTGGGTTTTGCTTCAAAAATGATACAAAAAGGTGCCTGCGAGTTCCAAGCAGGTGCTTTCCCTGGTAGATACTGTTATCCCGGTACCACCTTTTTGCAGCGTGTGTGGAGGTGTGAACCGCGGTAATTGTGCTGTAAACAACTACTCCTACTGTTTTTTTAGCTCAAGTAGTTTACTAGTGGCCAGAGAGTTCAGACACGTGAACCAGTGAACTGACCTCATGTGGTTTTGTCTTTTTTTTTTTTTTTTGTCTTTTTTCCAATCCTAGCTGCAACCAGTGTGGCAGGGAGTCCAAACTCGTGTCTAAATTCTACGAGCTGGAGTTAAACATCCAAGGGCACAAGCAGTTGACAGACTGTATAACGGAATTTCTTAAGGTACGAGCTGGTTGGGTTTTGACTCCTGCTATTCTTAGCAAGGTGTTTTAATCCCTTCCTTCAATTGGCAGCCTTTGAGGTCGGTATCGGAGCGAAGCGACTTGGGTTGTCTCAGTGAGATGCATGCAAAAGGAAATGTTGTTTTTTTTTCTGCGGATCCAGAAAATGAAGATTGAGTCATGCGAGCGAGGAGTGGCTCTGGGCCAAAACATAACTTCAAAAAGCACTGCGAAGTCGCTGGGAAAGTTAAAATACTTTCCCGGCAAAGTTGGGAAAAAGTCCCCTGAAGTGTTACAAGGAGTCCCAGCGTGCTTTGTCATGGATAGCACCGGGAGAATGGCTGCTTTTTGTGTTTTCTATGTCGGTGCTTATCTGCATGGCAACAGGAGACATTCCCCGCTTGAAAATGCGCCCTCAAAAATACTAGGGAGGGCTGGGAATAGCTGCCGGAACAGCTGCAAGTGCTCTTAATTCGACTTGAAAATTTGCCTAGATCTTAAGTAGAGATCCGGCATCCTAGAGGTTTGAGGTGTGGATTCAACTGAAAATATTTAGGGCAGAACTAACCTGAAACGTGAGTCTGTACCTGAGCTGGCCGCCTGTTGGGCAGCGGCTTCGCTGATGCGCTCAGCAAACCGGTTGCTCGGCTTGCGGAAGGTCTGCTATGAAAAAAGACCGGTTTGTGTACGTGCGTTAAAATCCTGAAACGGGGAACTTCAAGTTTGTCTGCTCCTCCTTCGAAGGAAGCCAGCCGGTGACCTCGTTTGGGGCAGCTGGAGTTTTCCGCTGCCTTCCTCCTGCCGTTGGATCTGCTTAGGCGTAGGCGATGGCTCCAACACGTGATGTTTGGCTGAGCACGAGAGGATTGGAGTTTGCAGGCTAAAATGTGGCTTTACATTAACTTGGTCCGTGTGAGCTCGTAAAAGGGCGATTTAATTATTTCATTTTTCCGTAGCCCTTAGTGTAAACCAGCTCAGGCAAGTGGAGAGCAAACCCGGCGGCCTTGTAAGCGCCCTGAGAACAGGGCTTGATTCCGCCTAAAATTTTCCTTAAAAGTGAGAGCGGCCTACTATGGCCACGCTGTAAAGCGCGTTTATTAGCGTGCGTTTTCCACCGAGCGATTATTTTGGAAAGCAGCTGGGTAGAGACTTAAATGGTTAAAATAAGCGTGCGCTTTTCAGTCTCCAGCTGTCGAGTAGCTTGGACTGGTTGACTTGTCGGTGGTAACCTCTTTCTGCCTCCCCTCCCCGCTCAGGAAGAAAAATTAGAAGGGGACAATCGTTATTTTTGCGAAACTTGTCAGAGTAAGCAGAACGCCACGAGGAAGATCAGGCTGCTGAGTCTTCCCTGCACGCTCAACCTGCAGCTGATGCGTTTCGTGTTTGACAGGTAAGCCTCTCGCCGGAGCGTGGGCTGTAAATGCTGGAGCACCCTGGGTTGCCGGGAAGCTCTTTGGGAAGCCACCTGCTCCCCTCTCTCTCTCTGCCTTGATTTGGGAGCTTGAGGATTGAGTGCGTGGATGAGCTTCCCTGGGGATGCTCGGTGGGTTTCAAGGGGGGTTATTTTGAGGTGTGAACCGTTATTTGCTGTCCCCCCTGAACCGAAGCTTTGCCTCCGCACAGACAAACTGGCCATAAGAAAAAGCTCAACACCTACATCGGCTTCTCCGAGCTGCTTGACATGGAGCCTTTTATGGAACAAAAAAGTGAGTTTTGTGCGCTGTGTTTCATTAACTTTACCTGCCGCCCCTCGGCAGACGAGAGGAGATCTCCCCTGAATGCCCTTTTTGATGAAAAATTATGTCAAGAGTTGTTTGAAGCTCGCGTTTCAAATAACTGCCTCGCTAAGTGGGTTGTGGAAGCCGCAACCTACTTAAGGAGGTCTCGGAGAGATGCTGGTTCAAGTGCAGCCCTTGTCCGCTGCCTTGCCAAAACGTTAAGTGCTGGGAGACAAAAGGTTTGTTCTGTTTCATCCGGAGCGCCACGTAACTGCCGCTTTCCTTCCAGATGGCGTCTACGTGTATGAACTCAGCGCCGTCCTCATACACCGGGGCGTGAGCGCCTACTCCGGGCACTACATCGCCCACGTGAAGGATCCGCAGACGGGCGAGTGGTACAAGTTCAACGACGAAGACATAGAAAAGATGGAGGGGAAGAAACTGCAGTTGGGGATTGAGGAAGATCTAGGTAAAACCTTTCAGTTGTGAGTGCCCTTTTCAAATAACTCTTTTCACCCAAAACACGGAGGCTGAATACGTGGAGGCCCTTGTTACTCGTAAAACAAAAGCGCTCCTACGCGTGCTGTCACGGCTTGGGAGTAATGTGTGAAACGGCAGTTCTGTTAATTGCAGCCAGATTGTCTTCGTTTCAGGCCCGTGTGAGTGTTTACGCACACCTCGTGATCAGTTCCTCCGCTCTAGTATTTCTCTTGCCTGCCGCATGACAGATAAGGCGCTGATAACGCGGGCAGCAAGTTGCCTATCGGGATGAAACACAAGTTGCCGCTTCCTTGGCCGCTGTGCGAAAGGAGGCTTGGGAACAGATAACAAGATTACTTTCAGTTTCCCTAACACATTATGTTTTTATTTCCACTGAGGAGTTTTACTTGGAGGCAGTGAAGAGTCTCTGGTAAAAAAAAAAAAAAAAAAATCTTAAGCCAAATAACGGCTTGGAAGCCCAAACTGCCTTTTTACTTCGCACTTTTTATTTCTCTTTTATGTTCTTCTGTTCTACCGTTGCCGGCTCATTTTGTGCAATGTCCCGTTGCTGCCCAGATAACCGCGTTCCCGGGACAGGACAGGGTCTGGATTTCTCGGAGAGCTTGGGCTGAGGCTGGACCTGTGGGTTTCTGGGTCTGCAGTGGGTATATAGGAACGGTTCGGCCATTAAATTGGCATTTTGAGTGTTCGGATTTGCGGTCGCTCAGCGTTCCTTAGCGCCGGACGCTTTGCAGTATTGGGAAACAGGGAAGTTTAATGCCAGAAATTTCGCTTACAATGCGAGCGGTCCGTTCCCAGAAACACCGGGACGCTCATGCTTTGCTGCAATAGGACTTCATGAAACGTTGCCTTTCTTTAAAGCATCCTTAAATTAACAGCTGCGTGAAAAGACACCCTCGGATGTATTTGCTCCCTTAGTTTGTTGTAAAGCCGCGCCAGCCTGAGCGCACCCTTGAGCGGGACTGGGACGTTCCCTTGCCTCTCCCGCTTCCTTCCCGGTGCGCATCCGCACGGTGCCGCTTTATTTTCAGCTCCCTTGCTAGTAAACAGCTTCTTGCATTTCATCGCGACGTACATAAACGCCGCCTGCCACGGGAGAGGCTTTCTCATCCGGTTAATGTTCGACTGCCGCTTGCTTGCAAGCGAATTGTGAAGCTGGCTAGACATCTAGTGGTGTAAGATAGAAAAAGAAGCCCTGAAAGGGAAAAAGAGGTCTCTCAGCCTTTCTTTTTCACCTCCCGACTTACCCAGCGGAGCAAAATCGGATGCGAATAAACCGATTTTGTAAAGGTTTATGCTTAACATCAAGTAAGTGTTCCTGCTGAAATACAAGGCTGGGTGAAGGACAGGAGTAAAAGCGCGTTTAGAAGCCTCTGGGGGCTGGGAGTCTTAGTAGATTTATCCAATGTTGATGCTATTTGCCTACTCCAAGCAAAACTGAGAGGCTGCTTCGTTACAAATACCTGCGACAGCGGGAGAAGGTCAGTAATGTAAAGCAGAGGGCTGCTGTGGGGAAGAGTCCTGCAGCCTGGCCCCGCAGATGGGAACAATTTAGAAAATATTTGGAGAAAACGCAAATAAAGAGCGTCTAGGAAGTCCCCTGGACGGTACGAGTGGGAAAGGCACGTGAATTTTTCCAGAATTTGGGAAAGACAGATGCTTTTCTTGATATGTCAACGTTCCGTTTAGAGTTTGACCCGTGGAGGGTTGTTCCTTTAATTTTTTTAAAAAGGGTTGATTTTTGAAGCTGCAGCTGTAGGTAAGTATTTTTGCCTCGCCTGGCAGCCTGTCTGCGACACGAGTTCACGTCGCGCCACCGGCTGCTCTGAAATGGCCGTTTCCGCGGCCGTTCGCTCCGTGAAAGCGTGCGTTTTGTCGCATACGCAGTCACCTGTAAACAAGACTTTTCTTCCCCGAGGGTTTGACTCCGCTCTTTGGTGCCAGGACACCAGAACAAGAGGCAGAGGGGAGAAGGGATGTTTTTGCAAGGGCAGCTTTTTGGCTCGGTGAGGTTTAATTGGGGAGAGAAGAAAGGCTCTTGGAGAGGGCGGTTGAGAGCAGGCTCCTAATTTTAGTCCCTTTGAATTACCCTGCCTCCAGAAACGCTGGAGGGATTTGGGTCTTTCTTTGGGATACAATTTTGGCTCGTGCCAAGCCCAATGCTTGGCACAAAGATGCCTGGCAGGGCGCAGCGGGGCGAGGGAAGCCGGCTAGGTGGCAAACTCGTCCCGTTAACGGAGAATCAGTAAGCGAGCTGGTGTGTTCATGATGGTTTTTTTTGCCTTCTGTACCGCAGCGGAACCTTCTAAAGCCCAGACTCGTAAACCGAAATGTGGGAAAGGGACTCACTGCTCCCGCAATGCTTACATGCTGGTGTACAGGCTGCAAACCCGGGAGAAATCTCTGACCGTCGAAGTACCAGGTAAGTAAGTGAGCTTTGACTCTCCTGGCCTCAGCGTCTCGTCTTGGGATGCTCCAGGAGGGCCAGGAGGCGGGCTTTTCCTTGAAATCCCTTTTGCGACCGCTTTCCGGGAGCCCGGAAGGTGCTGTATGGAGACTTGGTGTCATGACCGGCGAAACCCCTCGCACTTAAATCATATTAGCCTGCCGATCCCGCCCCTGTGCCCGCTCAGACCTCGCTGTCGTAACCAGCTGGAGGAGATCACCCCGCTGGGAGCCACGTGCGGCGGCGGGAGTGATGGGATTCGCAGCCGAGATCCCGCAGGAACCGCTCGGGTTCCTGAAGGCGAAGGAGAACAGCGTGATTAAATGTCATTGGCAGTGCACGCGCTGTGCTGGAGGTGAATAATCCTGACAGATGTCAGGTTTCTTCTGCGAGTGCTTAATCTTTTGCCGTACTGAGACTAAACGGCATGGAAAATAAGAGGATCCAAGCCCTGAACAAGAGTTTTGTACAAGCGGGTTCGTGTCTCGCTTTAGAATTGCTGGGGGTGGCAGAAATCCCTGTAGGTTTGGCCTGTGGATTTAACGATGCTTCGCGTTTGCGTGCTACTCGATTAGAAATATTAATTAGGCCCCTGGTGCTGACGGGGAGGGAGGTGCGTTCCACCTTCTTCCCTCTCCTGCGAAGCGGGGGCAGCGGAGGTGGCGCGTCCCCTTTGGACCCCCCTTTTTGTTCAGGTTATCTGGATGTGAAGGGGGTAAATCGTACAGCTTTCTCCCCCCCCTCCCCACCAATAACAGCACCAAACCTTTTCCAGCCCCACCGCCACTAAAACCCACCCTCCGAGCTCCGCGGCTTTGGGAATCGGCGCTAATTCCTGCCTCAAATCCGCATTTTCAGTCTGTTTCCTGAGCTCTCTTGCACTCCCTTTCCTCCTACCCCTCTGCCCTAAACAATAACTCAGCAAAAGCCTCTCCACCCAGCTCCGAATTCCTGCGCGGCCCCGCGGTTGCCTTTGTTTCCCGTGGAAGCCTGCCAGGGAACAGGGAGCGAAGGGCAGCAGTCGAGCCGTGCGGTTGCGGGGAGGTTTCATGCAACTGTAAATTTGAGGCATTTTGCTTTGATGCCGTTAAAAGCGGCTTTTCCGGGACGGTGGAGAGACATAACTCGGCGCTGACCTCAAGGGCTTCAAACTGGTTGTTTTTTAACGCTGTGGATTCTCCCCGAGGTGGATATTGTGCTCTCTGGCCACACAAGCATTAACCTTTCGGGGGAAATATTTTAGCTCTTCGAAATACTGCTAAATAGGAAGAGGCTTCAGATAAGCAGTGCTTTCCCCCTCCCTTAGACCAGCCCTGCGAGGGAAGCGTTTAATCTTTTTTTCCTCTGCTGAAGTTTGATTTGTTTGTTTGGTTTTTTCCATCGGCGACAGCAAAATTTCCTGTTTTCTTCACCTTCCCGTCGACACCGGGAGCTGCCCCGGCTTATCTCCCGTCTCCTGAGGGCTTTTTGCCCTTGGCTTTGCAACGTGCTTGACCCCTCTTGCTGCGATCGCGCCTCCCCTGGGGCTGCACGTCGGGATGAGCTTCGGATGTATCTGTAGGACGAGAAGCTCTCGCTTTCTCCCTTGGGAATGACGGGGCCTTGCTTTCGGTGGGAGGCAGAGAAATGGCCGGAGCGAGAGGAATAGCAGGGAGGGATCGAAGCAGGCAGCGTCCTGCCGCGCTCCGGCTCTCCAACCTCTCGCCAAACCCCACCGCACTCGGCACAACTGCCAGCGCTCGGCGTAGGTTTGTTCGCAAGCAAAGGATTTCTCTTAAAAGCGGCGACCGGCCCCGAGTAAATTATTTTCTTGGGGCGTTGTTGTACGGCGTGGGGTAGTTGCATTTAATCATCTACAACCATAAACATCCCAGAGAGCAACGTCCGCGGGCTTGGCTTTCGGGAAGACCTCGTGTGTCGGTAGCCACGTGGGGGGAATTTTTTAAGGCTTGCCGTTATCCCCAGATAACCGATGGCGGGGATAATTACCATGATTGGCCTTTTTCCTTGAAACGACTGCTTTTTTTCCTTCGTTCCCAACAGCTTTTCTGCAGGAGCTGGTCGAGCGGGATAACTGCAAGTTTGAGGAGTGGTGCAACGAAATGGCCGAGATGCGCAAACAGAGCGTGGCCAGAGGCAAAATCAAACACGAAGAGGTGAAGGAGCTCTACAAAAGGTTACCTGCTGAAGCTGGTCTGTAAGATATTGTGGTAGTATTTTGTAGTAGAGCCTTGTTAAGATTAGTGATGTGTTGTAACTAACCCACAACTCGCTTCTGTGGCCTAATGCTTCGCTGGAAGGCATTAGCCGTAGCCCCCTCGGAAGAGGAATAGCGATCGCCGTCTGTTGTTGCTTCGCGCGTGCTTAGAATTTGTTTTTCCTCTCTTGTTTTTTCTGCCTTAACCTATTTTTCTCCGGGTTTTTTGCTCATTCTCATGGCCTCCGGCGTTGCTAATTCCCTCTCGCTCCTTCCCCATCAGTCTCTCCTGCGTGCTTCCATGCATTGTGACTGTTTTCTTCTGCCCGGTGAGCAGCTTGTCTCGTTAGCGCTTGGTAGCATCGAGGCAGAATAAACGGCCGGTCTCAAACTGCCAGCTCACGGCAAGTTTGGGAGCTGTTGATCCGAATTAATCAGCAGGTAACAGGGCAGGAGAATGCCTGACCTCCAGCAGAAAACGATTTAATTCATCCCCGCCAGTGTTTCGAAGGCGCATGGCTAAACCTCGAGGTCCATCCGATGAATGACTGGGGTTAATCCTTTCCGACTGCTCCTTGTGTCTTGTCGCTTTAGCATGTCTGAGCACGAGGATTTTTATTCCCCTCCTCGTTTTTTCTCTCCCGTCGCCCTCCAAACAAGTGTAGAGGTGCTTGCTCTGCCCATCCAGCGTGGGGAGTTCCTCTCCGCTGCGTGCATCTCCTAAAAACTCCAGGAGCTCCGTAATTAAAGACTTTAAAATGCGTTTAATTGCGTGGCCAGTTAGACAATTTGATTTTTGGCTCTTAATATTCGTTGCTCGATGCTCAGAACCGGCAGGGAGATGCGAGTAGCCGAACAGCAGACTCCCCGGCTCCCGTAAATGTCTGCCTCTTCAATTTATGAACCCGGCTTTGCAGACGACGGGCGCTTAACTCACCAACAGGAGGGTGTCGCAGCTCATCTTGCCGAGTCCCCGCGAGTCTGAGCGGTGTTAAAATGTCACCGTTAAGTCAAAGTTGCGGTGGAGGTATGACTCTGCTGTGAGTCACCGTTCGAAAGGAGCAGCAAGCACAGCTCCGGGGTGTTTTCTCTCTCCCTTAGCAGAAAGAGAATCGTTTGCTCTCGGCATTTCTAGCGCGACGGAGGAATAAATCTCAAAAGGGTGGTGTTTTTTTTTTTTTTACCGGTGTAGGTAAAGCACCTCTGCCCCAATTTGAAGATGGCAGGACCCCAAGCAGTGCCCTGAGGGCACCCACAACCTGCTGCTGGGCACAGCTGGAGGCAGCGTTATCCCGGAGCTGCTCCGGCTCCCATCCCGCGGGAGCTCGGGATGCTCTCCGCAGCTGTGCAGACACGTTTTCTGCCAGCTTTGTGTAGCCTGCCCCAGAAAAACCTACTTTTCCGGGGGAGGCAGCTTTCATCCCAAACTAGCAAACCATTTCTGACAGCGTTGCGGTTCTCTGGAGGTCATGGCTGTGTTGTCTCTGATGGCGTTGCGTAAGATGAAAATACTGCTGATTTCTCCTGCAGAGGGTTTGAAGCCCGGCTTCCCAAAGATCCAGGGCAAGCTGGAAGAAGCCGGAGTGTTTTCCTGTCGCTTCTCCGTCGCTTCTTTGCGTGAAACGTTGAGGATTTGTGTTAAGTGCAACTAATGGTTACGTTTCACCTCGGATTCAGCGCTGCCCCTCCCCGTGTCAGCACAGAATGGGTTCGGTTTCCTCTGAAATTCCCAGTCGTCTCGCAGGAGGGTTCGCGCATCGATACTGGGTCTCCGTATCGAGACCAAAAGCTGTTTCCCGGCTCGTGGAGACGCTGACCCTCTCCTGAACCTTGGCTTTGTGCGAGGTGCTTCTCCTTTGGCAAACAAGGGCGAGCCCGCCGCTCTGTTTCAAAAAAAATCATGCTCGCGCTAAAAAATGCGAGCAAGTTTCCGTTTGCGCTGCAAATTTTAAAATGTGCCAGTGTTTTTCTCGCCCAGATTTGTGAGAGAAGCCCAGAATAACACTGACGTTTTGGGCGCTTGAAGGGACAGGGCGAGCATTGACCTCCTCTACTTGCTGCTGTTGCCTTTAATGTGTGATCGTAATTTAAATGTTATTATTTGTCCCTTGGTGGCCGATAAGAAAACCTTCCCCTTTCCTCGACTGCTCTCCCCCCTCAAAGGCTCAGCAGTCTGAAGGCAGCCCTGCTTGGAGCGCTCCGCTGTTCCCTGTCGCTTGCTTTGAATTCGAAATGACCGCCGCTTCTTGCGTGCCTTCATTTCACATAGCTCCCCTCTTCTAAATCTGCGATATGGGGACGAGAATTGGAGGGTGGGGGGCGGGGGGGGGGGAAGCGGGATCGGATGCTTGAAAACTCGCACCGCGGAGATTGAATCGACGGCGATAGCTTGTTGATGTTTTTAAAAGTACCGTTGGATATCGGAGTAATTATAAAATGCCATCTGCTGTGTTGTATGTTCGCTGACACATACAGGCTTGTTTCTCTTCGTGTATTTTTTTTTTTTCTCCCCCCCCCCCGCCTCCCCAGGTTCCCCGTACGACTTCATCTCCCTGGAATGGCTGCAGAAATGGCTGGATGAGTCTACTCCTCCGAAGCCTATAGACAACACAGCCTGCCTGTGCGCGCACGGCAAGCTCCATCCCGATAAAATATCCATTATGAAGAGGATATCGGAGTACGTGGCTGATTTCTTCTACAGGAGATACGGCGGCGGGCCCCGGCTGAACGGTAAGGCGGAGGGCTGGAAAACGCCCTCTCACGCGCTGAACGCGTTGTAGGGCCTTGTTGTGGTCCCGGCCCCGTTTTGAGCCATCCTTTATCATCGTAACTTCATTTCTGCGCATAGCTTTTGCGCTGCGCTCTTCTTTCCGGGTGATTTTTTTTTTTTTTCCCTTTTCCTATCACCTAATTGCGTTAGCATTCAAACAAACGCAGTTAGTCCGATTGGTCTGCGACCCGAGTTCTGCTCCCTCTAGGAAGAGAAGCGCGTGGAGGAATTTCTCAGAAGGCGGTGGCGCGTTTAGGTTGGAAACCGTGATCCTGGGATGGTTTTATGAAGTTGATTTCTGGAAAATAACAAAACTTGCACATGCAACACACACACGCACACGCACACCCCCCCCAGCCTCTTGAAAATGATTTTCGGTGCCTCGCAGCACCTACAGATCCTGCGTGGGCAGCGTTTCGCGCAGCGTGCGGATCTCTGCTGCCTCTTGCCAGCAGCCCGCGCTCCGGAGCAGCGCGATACGCGCCGGGCAAGAAAAAATCATTTACTGTCCTTCACCGCCAGCCTGTCCTGAGCCGTCTCACGCGAGGGCCGCGCGCACCTGGGAGCCTTTGCGCTTGTCTCGCGAGCATCTGTCGCGCGTTTTGATTTTTGGGGTCAGCCCGGCCCCTACAGTCTTTGGGCATCCCTTAATGGAGCCCCGAGCCGAATTTCTTTCATAAAGGAGCTCAATAACTCCCACTGAGACCAAATTAGCTCAGCTCCTACTAGGAGCTTATAGGGAAGAAACGCAACCGGCGGAAACTGCTGTGACGCAGGCAGCCTTTGGGGGGGGGGGGAAAACCAAACTAGGCCAATGTTTATTAGTCAACTGGAAGATCGCCTGCAGGGTTGGTTTTTTTTTGGTTTTTTTTTGTTTTTTTTCCCTTGAGTACGGCTGGGAGGCACGGAGGATCGGATGCGCCGCTTCCCTGGACGCGACCCTCTTGCTCCCAGATGAAAATCCACGCCCAGCTGTAGGGTTTCCACTCCTCTAGGTCCAGCGGAGCTTTGCGGGAGAGTTGTTCTCTTCTGATTTTAAGTGGCAAAGTGCCACAATACGCTGGTTTTGGGTTGTTTTTCCCCCCCCGCCCCCCGCCCCTGCGTATGCCTAAACCCTCCTGCCTTTTGCCTCCCGTGGCTGTACGCTGGCGTGACCTGGCTCGCAGCCGTGACTGCAGACTGTCATACCAGCGCTGCGAAGCTGGCGGAACAGATCACACCTCATCGGAAGCGTTTTACGCTTCTTTCAGCTTCAAATGCGGCCTGATCTGGCAGTAACCCCAGGGACCTCCTCATTTCCACGTGAAATCACCAGTGGCGAGGCAGGATAGTTGGTACATACCTGTCTGAGGGCCTTCAAACCAGCGAAGGGGCTCGGCCGCACAAGAAATAACCGTGAATTGTGTTTCTTTTTCCCCTCACCCCCCAGTCAAAGCACTTTGCAAGGACTGCGTGGTGGAAAGGTGTCGAATCCTGCGACTGAAAAACCAGTTAAACGAAGACTACAAAACCGTTACGAACTTGCTGAAGATAACAGTCAAGGGGTACGTGAGTCCTGACAACTTCAAACGTTGTCGGAGATCTTTTTTTTTTTTTTTTACTGCTTAAATAGTTGGTTGGTTTTTTTCCCCCACCCCCCAAACATTTTACTGTTTGGGCTCCGAAAGTGAACGGCGTTGGGATTCGCGGTGCCACTGCTGTTCTCTCTCTGCAGGAACGACGGGTTTTGGGTGGGAAAGGCGTCCTTGCGCAGCTGGCGTCAGTTGGCTCTGGAGCAATTAAACGAGCAAGACGAAGACGGGGAGCACAGCAACGGAAAAATGAATGGAAACGCACAAAGCAAAGGTAGTTCTGCCGCTGCGGAGACCCACCAGCTCTGACTGATACCTCCCAGCAACAGACACGTCAGGTGTTCCCGTAGCTGTTTTGCTTCCCTCGTATGAGTAGGAAGGAAAGGATAATAAATCAAATAATAATAAAAAAAAAAAAGCTCCTTCATTTAAGTTTCATTTAAGGAGCTTTTTTTATTTGATGAGCTTCAAAACTGCTGGGTGATCTTCGTACCCGGAGAAGAAGATGAAGTAATAAGTAGTTTTACAAAACTGTGTAAAATTACCGCCCCAGACACGTGAGCTTTTCATCGGCTTTTATCTGAACGCGAGAGCGCAGGGGAGGAAGAAACAGGAAAATTACCTTGGGGAAGGGATGGAGGTGTTTATTGGGAAGGTCTGTGGGTGAAACAGCCCGGCTCTGGCAAAACACAGCCTAGGGAAAAAAAAAAAAAAATAATAATCATGAATTGGACTCTCTTCTGTGCTCACATCACGAGTCCGTGAGAATAGATGGGGGTTTTTATTTGCCTTCTGCTCTTTAAAACCTTTGGAAACTGGTTATTTGGTGGAGGTTTTTGTTGGCGTGACTGAGGGCAGGAAGGTGGTTTGAGTGAAACGGGAGCCGATGGGCTGCCCAGCGGCGCGTCCTGATAAGGGTTCTTCATTGCTGGCTGCTCACCTTGGTTTCACAACAGGTTGCAACTCCCGGTAGGTAGGCCGGTAGAATGGCTCACAAGCCAACGGGCTCGTTAGGCGCGTCGTTAGAGGCTCTTAGTAACACATTCTTGTGTTGGTGACACTCCAGTTCAGCGGCCGGCGCGCTTCTGTCTCTGGAGCTATGGTTCTTACGGTTCTTAACTATAATTTCTACATTAATGTGGGGCTCGTCAACCCCCTGGCAGGCTCCCCCTTAGTTTGTCAGGCGGCATCTGGTTTAGATCAAGGCAAAGAGCGGACTAATATTTTTCCGGGAAGGTTTCTGCTCCCCGCGCTCCTACCTAGGCTGTGTTTAGGTTAAACTCTGCGATCTTTGGGAACAGCGAACCCCTGGGGTGGTTTAGCCGGAACAAATGCATCCTTTGTAGTCTCACAAAGGACCGTCTTGTGCTCCTCGCACTTCAAAGCACTCCTACGTGGCCTGTAGGCTGTAATCCCGCCTGCCTGGAGGCCGAGACATTGGAGAATAACAAATTTGCTTCCAAAGTCTCCCTTGGGTTAAGGGGTTTGCCGCAATTTGAAAGGCAACCGCGCTTCTTTCCCCTAAAGATTTTTTTTTTCCTTTCCTTGGGAGGGGAACTCTCTGCAATCGCCTTGTATTTTTTTTTTTTTTTTAAATTAGATGAATCAAATGAAGAGAAGAGAGAGGAGGAAGAGGAATTAAATTTTAATGAAGACATCGTTTGCCCACATGGTAGGTCTCTACGGGGGGAATGGAGCCGAATAGATCTGTTGTTGCCCACTGCTCGAGGCATTAACCTCGTAGCCTTTGCTCCGTCCAAGGCCAACGTGAGTAGCTCCCGAGGAAACGCGCTTTATCCTCGTCGGCCTGGGGTTTACTTGACGCTCAGCCTTCGAGCTTTGATTTGGCGAGCGCCCGTCGTCACGCGGCGGCCCGAGTTTTGGAGGGCGGTGACAGGGGCGTAAACGCAGGGGCGCGGCGGAAGGGGAGCCTCTCTCCTCCTCTCGCTAATGGAGCGAGGGCAGCGCCCCAAGGATCCGCAGCCGCGGGGAAGCTCTGAGAACCTCAGGTGGTTGAAATCAGTCGAGGTGGGAGCTGAGAGTATCCGTTTATTCTCTCGGTTCACACGAAAACAGGAGCGCTTACCTAACAACTGTAGAAACACGGGCTTATCTGGGAGCGGCTGGGACCGCTAAGGGTATCGATTTGCCAACCTGCTGTGCTTTGGTGTCTGTTTACATAAGGTTTTGACCCGATGTCGGTTGTTTTGCTCGGTGATGGTTCATTAGCTACATCCTTGGCTACCCTGTTGTTTAAATCTCGCTTTTTTTTTTTTTTTTTAGCATTGTGCGTCGCTCCCAGACGCAACCGTTCCAGCAAGCTCTGTTCGGTGGCATAAATTTCCCTGCCAGGGATGCTCAAATCTTGTTCCTAGTAAGAAAGAAACATGCCATAAATTAGCAACGCGCCTCCTGTCATCGAGGCGAATCAAGGCTTGTAGAGTAATGGCTTGATAAAGGCTCATTTTAAAGCAGAGTGGTTAAGCGCTTTGTCACGCTCTGAGCTGTTTTTCGGAGCCTTTAACGCCGTCTTTCCCACTGCCGCGAGGCTGCTGCCCTTCAATAAAGGCACGCGGCGTGGTGATGAAACATTTCATGTAGCCAGACATGATAAAAATAGGCCTACGCGCTGGTAAATCGCTAGTTGATCTGTGACTTTGGGTCGTATCAGAATAAATAATCTTAAATCTGGGGGCTGCTGGCAGATCAGATTTCATTCTCCGAAGCTGACCTCCGATTACTCACGGAAAAACAACCTTTCCACCTCGAAAATTTCCCTCTGGAGCGTTACCGGCGAATCTGGAGGTCTGGGTCCTCCAGCCTTCAAATTTTGCCGCGGAGGAAGTTCCTGCCTTCATGGCAGGCTGCGGAAAAGCCGGCTCTTTATCCGTGAGGTCTGGCTGCCCTCCAGAAATGCCACCCGGGCCTTCCCTTCAGAAGTCCCTTTGCATCTTTGCCGCGATTTCTCGCTCTCTGCTAGTCGCCCGACCCCGGCAAAGAGTTTTTTCCAGATAACCAGGGGAAGATTTCCCCCAATCTCCCAAGACTTCCCAAGGGAAGACGTGCCCCAAAAAAAAGGTCTCTCTGGACGGCGGGAGGGGGAAGCGGGCTCGGCAGCGGTTTGGATCATCTTCTTCCAGATGGCAAAGCACTTGTTCCCCGCGCACCCAGATCTGATTTATTTTTTTTTTTGCCCCACCTCTTTCGCTCAACGGTGTATTCATCTGTTTTCATCCATCACACGGCGTCAAGGCGCTTATTTGTACAAGCTCGGGGGTTTTCTCCCCCACCCCCCGCCATCCCGGCTCTGGAAAGCAGCCTGGTCCTGCCTCCTCCTATGGTAAAGCCGGGCCGCTTGCTCGCGTTTGATGAAGAACAAGCGGCCGAGCGCCGCATCGAAGCAGTCCAGCCCGACCTTTGTTTATGAGAGGAAAAGCAGGAGGGGAGCGTTGCTATTTTTTTATTTCCCCCCCCCCTCCCACTTTGGGGCTGGCAGAAATCCAGGCTTGGCCGGAGCGAGGAAAACTGATGGGTCTGTGGGGCTGAGGAGCTGCTTGTGATGGTAAAGAGCTACCGGAGGGCGGGGAGGAAGGAGACTTTTCTCCCCCGTCTCCTTTTCCTAGCTCTCCGGGCTGTAGAAACACAGCACCGCGACCTCGCGGTTGCTCTTTTGCTTCCCTCTCGCTGGTGAAACCCCCGTCGAGGCGTGACGGTTTGCCTCTCCGTGTTGCAACGACTGTTCCCCTTGTTTCTCCCCGCGACAGCCGGGCCTTGACTTCCCAGCTGCTCTCTTTCTCGCGGGGAGATGCGGTTTTGCTTTCCCCTCGGCGGTCGTCGGCCCTGCTGGGATCCCCGAGCCCTCGCCTTCTCCCGTTTTCCCAAGCCTTGTTTGTCCGCCGGAATGCGTGTCATCATGCGTACGCGCGGTGTCCAAACGCGTGAGCGTGACCTTTCTGCTACGGCCGGTGCTAAAATGACAGACGCCTCGCGCTAAGCTGTTCTTTTGGGGGGGTTTTTTGAGCTGCTTGAGCGTTGGGATACATCATCCAGCAGGCCGAGGGATAGTTGGTAAATCTTGCTTCGGATCTTCACGCCCCAGGTGTTCCCTGGAGCAGATGTAGGGTGCCAAACCTGTCTTTTTTTCCGGATTTTGTGGATATCGCGGATAGGGCACGCGAAGCCCTCGGAGATTACATGGCGGCGGTTTTGTTTTTTCAAAGAGCGTGGAAAGCACCTGGCTCCTGTTTTCATGGGGCGCGGGGTTAGTCTGCAGCTTGGTAAACGGAGTCGCCGTAAAAATGTAACCGTAGATAGCCAAGGTCGGAAGACGGTAGCCCCATGCCCTCTTTGGCTTGCCCTCGCTTTTCCGAGCATCTCTTTGCCACCGCTTGTGTTTGATCAGCTGCTCGGGTTCACGAGCTTGGGAATCTGAAGGACGTTTATATGAATTGAAATCGTAAATTTATTTTTTTTGTTGTTCCTGTCTAAACGAGGAAATGGTAAAGAAGTCGAAGGTGACTTTGTGTGTTAGTTGTGCTCTCTTTTTTTTTTTTTGCTGACGTGGTGTTGGCTGATACCCTGTAATCTCCTCCATCTAGTGAGGGCTGCGCGACATCGCTGAGCGCGTCGAGAGCAAAGCCCTACTCCTGGCTCTCTCTCTCTCTCCCCGCAGGTGACCTGTGCATATCGGAAAACGAACGGAGGGTGGTTTCGAAGGAAGCCTGGGAAAAACTCAAGCAATATTTTCCAAAAGCCCCCGAATTCCCGAATAACAGAGAGTGCTGTTCCCAGTGCAAGGTATTTGAATGAACGTTGCCTTCTTGTTGGCCGTAAAGACGTGGTCGTGTTTCTGGTTTTCTTTAGAACACCACGCAGTGCAGCGCAGGAAAAGTGTTGTCACCTTTTAATAACAGCTGGGAACTGAAGCTGGGGTGTAATTAACTGTTTCGTGCAGATTTTGGAGCGCGAAGGGGAGGAAAACGAAGCCCTGCATAAGATGATGGCCAGCGAGCAAAAGACTTCTCTCCAGAACCTGTTCCACGATAAATGCAGACCTTGCCTGGGCAGCTGGCCTCAGGTACGGGGAGGAGGGCGGCGAGGGGAACGTAGTGGGTCTGGGGTGTAGGGGGGGGGAGGGTTTCATGAGCTTTAATCCCACTTCTAAAAAATTGTATTCCGCCTGCGAGAGAGACTTGCCCGATCATCGTTCGCTCGGTCGGAGCGGAGAGCGTGGCTGTGCCGGCGCAGCTTACGCGTGTGTTGTGCCGAGGTGTGATTTCCCTCGATCAGCTGCGCTGGCGCAACGCCCCGCTAAAGGTAACGCGAGAACGGCTCGTGTGCCAGCATCGCCGGCGCTGGCCCCGGCTCGGAGAGATAAGCAGCGACAATATTACTGCTGCGGTTATATCCGCCCCCTAGAAGGAGCGAAACGACGCGGCCGTGCCGGCGGAGGCGGCTTTTCACCGCCTTCCCGTGCACGTCAGGCTTTTGCTGCTGGGCGGACAAAATTCCGGTATCCTCCTACACCACGAGAGCTCGGGGGGAGCTTCCCTAAACGCTAGAGCCTTGTAAATAGGGAGCGATGGTCGTGTGAGACCTCTCGCAGCGGGCTTCTCCTCGGTACAAGCCTGCAGCTCTCCGGCACCTTCCTGGAGCTTCGAGGAGGCTGAAAAGAAATGGCACAAGCCGTTGGCTCCGCGCCTTGGCTCCCAGACGTCTCGCGGCGCTGATTAATGATTGACTCTTAGATCCTGCCAAGCTGCTTTGGCAGGTGTCTGCCTCCCTCGCTCCTACGTGCGAGGGCAGTTTGCCATTCCCGGGTGCCTTCTCCAGCCGGGAATAAATATTCAGGTCAACAGGGATCCGTGTCTCGGAACCGGGGAGTCCCAAAAGGGTTTAAATGGGAAACGTTCGGTGCTGAGCTGGGGAGCTGCCAGGTCCCGCCGGCGGTATTTAAGGACAGTATCGGGTTGGATCTGCTTTTGCGGGTGATGGAAAAGCCGGAGCCCCATCACCATGGGGCAGCTCAAAATATGAGGGTCCCTCCAGGCAGCGAGGCTACGTCTTCCCCTCCCTTGGAATTTCCCAAGGGAGCCCGAGGAAAAAAGAGCTGAGGATCTTTCCCTCAAGCTTTTTGAGTTTTCCTGATCCAAAGCAGTTGAGGTTCGGGGAAGAAAATCAGCGGAGCGGTTTAATCCAGAGGAGATGAAGGGAGATGGAAAAATACCTATCTATTCCTCAGGCGTGCTGAATTTTCCCGCAGAAAGATGGAGCGAGCCCTTAAATCCGCGTTAGGGGAGGTGGTGAGGGTAGGTGAGCATGGAAGTGATTTTTGTCACCCGGCTCTTTGGGATGGAGGTGGTTTCTTGTCCGCTCCAGCGGCCTATCTAATGGTTGGGACAGGAAAACGAGGGTTTATCCTAAAACCGCTGCCTCGCGAGGGTGCAGGGCTGTGGATTTGAATCCCTGCTGCTGCCCAAAGGAGAAACTTCGGGATTTTCCTGGGTGAAGCAAACGAAGCGGGGTTGGGGTGGTCTCGCCCCACACCCGGGGGGGGGGGTGTGCAGAAAGGCTTTAGACGCCGAGCGCCCGGCGAGAGAAAACACGGTGCTGGGCAGTCGGAGCCGCTCCGGGGGAAATGACCGTTTCCTGCAGCGAATTAAAGGTAATTGGATCTAAAGCTAAATTAACTTTGTAATAAACACGAGATTAGTAATGGAAGTGCTTAGTACTTGATCCCAAATTATTTTCCTTGGCTTTCCCAGCGCGCTTGGATGGAGTTGTCATGGTAAGAACGGCGAGATCTCCGAGAGAATGAGCGCTGCAGAAAAAGCCGAACAGTCATCGCGTCTCTATTGTTGGATTAATTAAAAAGGATCTTTTTTTTCCTCTCTTTTCACCTCCAGGAGACAGATGAGCTGTATATTGTTTCGCAGTTCTTTGTAGAAGAGTGGAGGAAATTTGTCAGGTAACTTTGGCTCGAGGGGGTTTTTTTGGGGGTGCTTTTTACTCCTTTCGGAGGGGCCGTAGATAACGATCCGGCTTTCGAATCCCAGCGCGCTCTGGGGTTGCCTGCGGTTTGCCGTCGTGCAAACAAGAGTTTGGCAGGACTCGTATCGGTTGTAATACATTGTAAGAAACCGAATTTCCTTGTTTGCTGTGTCTTAACCAGATGGTCGGATTAGATTCGTAACCCGATTAGTTTTGTCGTCTGTCTGGAGCTGCACCCTGGGCCGAGGTCACCGCTCGGGCCTCTTTCCCTGGGCTGCCGGTGGCAGGAGATGGAAATCTCCGCTAGAGAGGAGTGCGATTTTGCAACGCGGGGGAACGCCGATCTGATTTCCGCGTCGGGAGTAGTTTTTAATGCTCCCCGTTGGCGTGCCTTCTGTAAAGAGTCACCTGCGATTTCTTCTTGGCCGCCCTGCGGAGTTGTGGTTTGTGTGAAACAACCTCGAGCGAGCTTTGCAAACCGCTTTCCTTTTGCCCGCGCAGGAGGCCGACGCGCTGCAGCCCCGTCTCCTCGGTAGGAAACAGCGCTCTTCTCTGTCCCCACGGGGGTCTCATGTTCACCTACGCTTCCATGACCAAAGAAGACTCCAAACTGTGAGTTTCTTCTCTTCGCGGGTGCCACAGGGGACCGTTCCTGGAGGCTCGCTGAGCTGCAGCAACACGAATCCTTTCCCTTGAGCAAAATTAACACGTGCGCTTTCTCGGGCCCGCCTTAGCCTTCGCCGCGAGGCAAGACCTAAATCGTCGAAGGATGCTGGGTCAGGGAAGAAAAAAAAAAAAAAGAGAGCGCTTACTTCAGCTCGGCTAGTTCCTAACAATAAACTACCCTGAATTTGACCGGGGCGTAGAAACATCCGGCTTCCTTAGGATTTGCTTTCCGTGAGACTTACCCCCGCAGCGCTGGACGCTGGGCTGGAGTTCATGCTCCGTAGAGTTGTTGCTTCTGCAGTGATGCAGAACTAAAAGTAGCAGATCTTCCCTTCCTCTCCTCCTCCGTCCTCCCTCCGGCGTGACTGGAGCAGAACAGCGTCACTAATAACACGCTGCTGTTCCCCTGTTATCTCGGGCGTACAGGCCCTCCCGCGTAGCTGGAGTTAAGCATTGATTTTTTGCAGCTTTTCTTTCGTTGACGGACTGAAAAAGAAAAGGGGAGGCTGTTCGGGAGCTCGGGGCTTGGCTTTTCCATGTCATAAAGCACGTTCTTGTTCCTTTGCACAGTATAGCTCTGATATGGCCCAGCGAGTGGGAGAGGATTCAAAAACTCTTTGTCGTGGATCACGTCATCAAAATCACCCGAACGCAGGCTGCCGGGGCGGACCCCGAGAGCGCACTTTACGTCTCTGAGCCCAGTGAGTGAATGTTTCGCCGCTGTCTGTGCTCCGTCCTTTTGCTAATTGTTGCCGATCCAACATGTTGCCTTTGTAGCTAAGGGCTGCCAAGGTGCTGAGGGGACTGGAACCCCTCTCTGATGGAGAAAGGCCGAGGGATTTGGGTCTCTTCAGTCTGGAAAAAAGACGGCTGAGGGGGGACCTTATCAACGCTGATAAATACTGAAAGGGGGGGTGTCAGGAGGATGGGGCCAGGCTCTTCTCAGTGGTGCCCGGGGACAGGACAAGGGGTAACGGGCACAAACGTGACCATGGGAAGTTCCATCTCAACACGAGGAGGAACTTCTTTGCTGTGAGGGTGGCAGAGCCCTGGCACAGGCTGCCCAGAGAGGTGCGGGAGTCTCCGTCTCTGGAGACATCCCAACCCCGCCTGGAGGCGTTCCTGTGCCACCTGCTGTGGGTGACCCTGCTCTGGCAGGGGGTGGGACTGGGTGATCTCCAGAGGTCCCTTCCCGCCCCCACCGTTCTGTGATTCCCTGGGAAGTGGTTATTTTTTGGGATAAAGGGTCAGATTTAAGGGGATCCTGAGCTTGGCAGAGCCCCTCGGGGTTAGCGGTGGGAGGCTTTGGGCAGGTGTCTCCAAGGAGCTGAAACGATTAAGTGCATTTTCCCTTTGTGCCTTCCCCAGAGCTCTGTCCCGAGTGCAGAGAAGGGCTGTTATGCCAACAGCAGCGGGACTTGCGTGAGTACACCCAAGCCACCATCTACATCCATAAAGTGGTGGATAACAAAAAGGTACGGGCTCTCTCCCTCCATCCTCGCTCATCCCGGCTCCGTTTCATTTTAACGGGAACCGCACCGAGTACCCAAATGACCGTCCGAGCGACGGGACCGGCTATGGCAGCCTGCCGCGTCCCCGCAGGGCTGGGACCTGCTGGTGGGGACCTGGGTGGCCCGTGGTGATGGGTAGGGCAAGAAGCCCCCGGCTCCGCGGCGCGGGGAAGCTCTCGCTTTGTCGAAAATAGCAAATGGGAAAACTCTGGCTGTAGCTACTCTGAAAAAATTTGGTCTCCTCGAAGCTTCCTTTTGCCAAACCGAATCCTTTGCGGTATCTTCACGGATCTTTGATTATTTCAGGCAATGTGGTAACTGTTTTTCTGCCTTCAGAATCGCGTTATCGGGCTCTACCTGTTCTCCTCCCCCTCCAGGATTTGTCAGTTCCTTTCTTGGTTGCTCAAGTGACATTTATTCCTTGATAGAAATAAGCTCCTCAACCTCCATGCTGATGAAATCGCGGTGAACTTAAGAGATGCTTCTCGAGATCCCCTACGAAGCTGTCGGTTTACGTCTGTGCTTTGCTGGTGGTTTAAGGGATCAGTGTTAGAGCTAGAATTGGTTTTACGGGTACGCGAGAGCTGGTTAAAGTCAGCCTTCCTCCGCAGGGCTCGTTGGATGCTTTAAGGAGGAAACCAAGGCGCTGGGCGAGCTCGGATAAAGATGTTCCTTGCTCCTTTTTTTTTTTTTTTTTTGGCCTCTCGTCGATTCCCACCTCCCTGCCAATCTAAGGGAGGAGCTGGAACCCGGACAACTGCAGGGCGCCGGAGGCCGGACGGGTTTCTGACTCGGGTGTGAGAAGCGGAGCACGGAGCACCGTCTTGAGCCATGGGCTACGGGCTTTCGGCCTCTCTGGAGGCTGAATCCCGCGGCCGTATCTTGGCTCCGGTGCAGAGGAGGGTTGTTGTTTCTTTTCTGGTGCTGGCCGGGACCGTGCTCACGCACGGGGCTGGCAAAAAGGGGAAAAAAAAAAAAAATCAAACCAAACAGGCAGCTATTCTTTGCCGAGCAGCTGGAGTCGGAGAGAGGGGGCGAGAGCTTGCCTGCCAGATCCCTCATTAAGGGGGCAGCCTCGGCGAGATGCGAAGGAGCCGTCGTGCCCGCCAGCGGGGCGGCAGCGCTGCCAGCGAGGGCTGGGGACGGCGGCGCTCGAAGGCGCCGCCGCTTCCTTCCCCGCCGCTTTCGATGCGCAAAGCCGGGGAGCGTTTCCCATCTCCGCGACCTCCTTCGGCTGGCGCTGCCATGGCGAAGCCGCGGCCGTATAAAATCGGCGTAAGGCGGCACTGCTGGAATGCAGAGGGCTCCGGGGAGGCTGCGGTTGGTGCTGGATGTTTGGGGACTATGATTGCATCGTTAATTGCAAATACATTGACGGAGAAGCGGGCTCTCAGACATCCGGGACGGAGAGCGTGCCGGTCTCCTGGGCTCCTCCAAACCCCCGCTCCAGCCGGAGCGTAGATGGGAATTCAGGTCCGGCGGATCCGTGCCTCCTGGAGTGCCTTACGCGGAACCGAACATCCTTTTTATTTCTATGTTTTTGTGTAAATTATTTAGATTTCGTTTACTTACAGCCTCCAGACCCATAAATAATGGTGCTGAGTGCCTCTGGCGGGCCGCTGCAGGGATGGATAAGTGTCTTAATTTACAGATAATATTCCTTTCCGCGTGTAAGGGCTTTCATAATACACTTAGATGAACCGGAGAAGCAGCCAGCTAATGGGAAAGAAATCAGTCCAGGCCCCTGGAGACTTTCCCTTGGCCTAGAGAGGAGGGAAGGTCCTGAGCCGCAGGAAGCACCTGCGATTCAACGGAGCGGCTCGTTCTCCTGAGCCCAGTCCCCCACCCGCCGTGGTCCCACGCGGCTGGGGAGGGGTGCAGGGAGACGTTCCAGAGCACGTGGAACGCATCTCCCCGGGTTATTCCCTGGATGGAGGTGGCATCCCGGAGGCCTCCGCAAGCTGTTTGCTTGTGAGGTGACAGTCGGGGGGTTGACGCCGCGGGGTTCGTTACGGAGAACGATTTTTTTATGACTTCAGGTAATGAAGGATGCTGCTCCGGAGCTGAACGTGAGCAGCTCGGAAGCTGAAGAGGAAAGGGAGGAAAACAAGCCAGAGGGGGAGCAAGACCCAGATTTTAATCAGGTAGAGATCAAAAATTACCGCCAGGTTCCTCGGTTTTTCCGTCATCCTCTTGAGTCACCGTGACGGGAGCCCCCCTGGGCTCTGCGTACCGCCAGCAGCCAAAACCAACAAGGCTCTTCGATGGTCATTTTTAACGGTTGCGCCCGCACCATCGCTTTGGGTTCGGAGAGATCAAATATTGCTGGTGACTCGTACGCCCGGCTGGTAATCCGCCCCGCGCTAGCGTGTCGAAACGGGAACCGAGGTTTCGGGGCCGAGACTTCGGGCTCCTCTGGACTCTTCGCGTGCGGCGGTTCGCTTTCCACGGGGCATCGCAGCGCTTCGTGCCTCCTTCCCTCGCGTCGCCGACTCGCCCGAAACGCAGCCCCGGGGTTAAGAGGAGGGTGTATTTTCCGCAAATCCCAAACTTAAGGTCTTGATTATTGGGGTTTTTTTGTTTGTTTGTTTGTTTGGGTGTTTTTGTTTTGTTTTTTTTTGGCTCTTGTTTCTAGGCCAACGGTGGTGCGAAGCGCCAGAAGATCTCGCACCAGAACTACATCGCTTACCAAAAGCAAGGCATCAGGCGGAGCACCCGGCACCGGAAAGTCAGAGGGGAGAAAGCGCTGCTCGTTTCTGCAAATCAGACACTCAAAGAGCTAAAAATACAGGTAAGGTGGCTTTTTCCTCCAAGGAACGAGCCGTCTCCAGTAGGAAAAACACAAAAAAAAAAAAACCAGCGCGCGGCTGGGAGGGGGTGAAGGGAGAATCTAAAATCCCCCGTGGCACGGAAAAGCGCGGGGTTGCTCTCGGAAGCCGGGGTGGTTTGGTTTGGTTTTTTTGCGTAGCTCGGCAGCGGTGGGTTTTTGGTGTGGGTTTTTTTGGTTTTGTTTTGGTTTTTTTTTTTTTCCCTCCGCACACAACCAGCGTGTCTCATTGTGTTGGCACAGATCATGCATGCATTTTCAGTTGCTCCCTTCGACCAGAATTTGTCCATCGACGGGAAGATCCTGAGCGACGACACCGCCACCCTCGGCAGCCTGGGAGTCATCCCCGAATCCGTCATTTTATTAAAGGTAACGGGAGGCTGCGGCCGCTGCGACGAAGTCGCCTGAAGCGGAGAATCCCAACTGATTTTTGTACGAGCGGAGAGAAACGCCCCGCGGGGCGTGTGAAAACCGCCCTGCCCTAGACGTGCCCACCCGTGCCTGCGCTCTGGCTGAAGTTAACGAGCTCCTTCTTAGAGAAGCCAAATCCTCTTTTATTTTTCATTAAAGAGCGTTTCTTAGCTGGCCTTTGCTGCTGAGCCCCCCCGCGTACCAGCCCAAAAACACGGCTAAATGAGGGAGCCAGTCCTCCCCTCTCCTTCCCAGACGGCGTTGGGGCGAGAGCCCCGTTCCCCAGCACCGTCGCCCCGTTTTTCGCTTCCTTCCTCGTTAATAATCCCTTGCTCCGCTTTATTTTCCAGGCCGACGAACCCATTGCGGATTACGCGGCGATGGACGACGTTATGCAAGGTGAGAGTTGCGGGGGGGGGGCGGGGGGGGTGGGAGACGACACGCGCCTGGAAGTTTGTTGGTTTCGGGGAAGGCGCCTCGCCGCTGGCGTTTCGGGAGACGCGTTGGGTTGGCCAAGGCTTGGGTTGGATTTGGGTGGGAAAGGTCGAAAATCAAGACCTTGAAGCTTGGCTGTCACCGTGTGTAGAAACGAGTGGTGGGGGGGGCTTCTAAGGCCGTGCCTTTTTCTTTCCGTCCCCAGTTTGTATGCCCGAAGAAGGATTTAAAGGTGAGTTTGGTGGTTTGTTTTTTTTTTTGTTTTTTTTTTTTTTATTCCTTCCCCCTTGATTTAAGCCCCCCCTCGCTGACTTCATCCCGTAAGCGTCCTCACCCCTTCGGGTGGGTGTTTTTCCTCCCCAGGGACTGGTTTGCTCGGACACTGATGGTTTTCGAGGCGCTGGAGCGACCGGAAGGGAAGAGGATTTTTTGACGCGGTAGGGCATTAAAAGGAGAACAACAAAAAAAAAAAACACAAACAAACCAACAACCAACAAACAAACCCCAAAAAAAGGTGGATACAAGACTGAACTCTTTGACTCTTCCAGAAGGCAGAAACCCATCCTGAAATAACTGCCCCCCTGCCCCCGCCCTCCCCGTCCCCTCCAAAAAAAAACGAAAAAATGCCTTATGTCAAAGCAGATTGCACTGAAGGACACCTGCCTTCGAGGGAACGTTCCCCGTTTTATATTTAAGGAAGCGCCGGGAAGGTTTGGGGAAGTTTTTAGCCGCGGTAGGGAGCGGGGCGGGGGTTTGGGGGCGGAGGGTTTCTCCCGGGGTTGGGGGCGGGGGGGGGGGTTTCCCCGGCTCTGGTCCCCCGCAGAGGGATTGGGATGCGTTCCGGGGAAACCGTCCCGCTCTGCTCTCCCCACGCTCCTTAGGCGTAACCTGCCGCCGGATAATCCCGGCTCTTCATCCGCTATTACTCCTTCAGTACAGCATGGAAGTAAAAATCGTTACTCGTGAGGAATGTCTCGCTCTTTTGGGAAAAAAAAAAAAACAAACACACACAAAACCCCAAACTTCGTCTGTTTAACCCAAAATCTAAGCTGTGCTCTGCCTCCCAAAGCCTTCCGTGGCTGCGGGGAGGGGGGGGAATGGGGAGCTGCCCCCCCCCGCCTCCGGCTCCTCAGCCGCTCGCCTTCGCTTCCAGCCCTTCCCTAATCGCCTGCTCTGTCAACTCCTTATTTTATTTTTATTATTTTATTATTTTTTTTTTAGAGACGGGGGGGGTATTTTAATGCCTTTTGATAACATCTTTTTTTTTTCCCTCCGGCCCCGGGCGGCCGGCCAGCGGCTTTGCCCACGGTGGGGGGGGGGAGATGGCGAAGGGGGCTCCGGGGGGGGGGGGGGGGGAAGGGGGGCGAGGGCACGTTTCCCGTGGGAAGAGGTGGGTTTTTCCCCCCCCCCTTCTATTCTCATTTTTTCAGGAATGCACTAATTATCTGGGGGGTTGGGGTTTTTTTTTTACACTCTCCCCCCCCCCGCCACCGTTGCCCCTTAATAGCAGAGAACAACCCCCCGCTTCCCGACATTAAAAATGCACCCTCGAGGTGTCTCCCGAATAAAATTTAGATGTTTTCTCTTCCTTTCCCCCCCCTTTTTTAACTTTTTTCCACGGCAAAACGCGCTGCGGAGGGTCGGGCTACCCCCCCGCCCCCCGTGGCCTTTTATTTTTGAATTGCAGGAGTTTTGGGGCTGCGAGAGGTCGGGGGAGGGGGGGGGAGGCCGTATCCCATCCCAACCCCGAAGCCGTTATTATAAATATTATCTTTTATCCGAAGAATTCCAGCTGCTCCTTGGCTCCGCGTCCCCCCCCCCCATCCCCGGCGGCTTGTGGGGAGAAGGAGCCGGTGCTTGGGGCCCTGGAGCTCTTAAAAAAAAAGGAAAAAAAAAAAAAAAGGTGGGTTTGGGGGGGCAATTTCGGGGCAATTCTTTCCCAAGGTAAAGATGTCGTCAGGAATTTGACGTGCCGAAGCCTCTCCATCCTTCGGGAACAGGCAGGAGCTTTTCTTCTTCCCAGACTGAAGCACTCGGCTTGTGTACATATTCCCTGGAAATTCCTTTTTTTTTTTTTCTTCTTTTTTTTTTTTTTTTTCCTTCTTCAATTTGCTGTCAAATTAGGTTTTTTTGGGTTACAAAAATCTCTTCCTTGAGCTTCTAACGTTGGGGAAAACTTTTAAGGAGGAAGGAGCCGGGGCCCGGGGTGGCGTTGGGAGAAGCGAGGGGGAGGCCGCGGGTCCAAGACGTGATCGGATCGAAGGGCCCAGTTCCCGGTTTTTGGGAGTTTTTTGGGGGTTTTTTTTGTGTGTTTTTTTTTTTTTTTTGTTTGGGTCTTGTTATTTGCCAACTCGATGGGATTAAAACTGTCCGTTGAGCTGTGGAAGCCTTATTAAAGCGCATACACGTGGGCTGGCGCCTCTTTTAACGCCTCGGCCGAAATTCCGGGGTTTTTTTGTTTTGTTTTTGTAGTTTTTTTGGTTTTTTTTTAATCACGTTGCGCATCCTGCTCCCGGACATCGCCGAGGGAAGGGATGGGGTGAGGATCGCGACACCCCCCCCCACACCCCTCCATCGCATCCCCACCCTGGCACCTCGCCTGGGTGCTGCTCCCAGGGTGCCAGCCCCCGCCTCCTTCCGCGCTGGCACCGGCAATGGCGGGACAGGGGGGGGGTCCCTGCCAGCCCCTCCTCCAGCCAAAATGGCCCCTGGGGTGGGGGAGATGGGTGCTGGGGGGGGGGGGTGATGGGTGAATGGGGTACCCTGGGTGCATGGGGGGGTGGGGAGGGATGGAGGTACCCTGGGTACCAGGGATGGAGAGGGGGCACCCTGGGTACCAGGGAGGGATGCAGGGATGGGGAGGGGCACCCTGGGTACCAGGGATGGAGAGGGGGGGCATCCTGAGTGCCAGGGAGGGATGGAGGAATATGGGGGGGGGGCACTCTGGGTCCCAGGGAGTGATGCAGGGATGGGGGGGCCACCCTGGGTACTGAGGATGGAGAGGGGGGCCACCCTGGGTACTGAGGATGGAGAGAGGGGTCACCCTGGGTACCGGGGAGGGATGCAGGGACGTGGAGGGGCACCCTGGGTACCAGGGATGGAGAGGGGGGGCATCCTAGGTGTCATGGAAGGATGGAGGGGGGGCACTCTGGGTCCCAGGGAGGGATACATGGATGGGGGGGGGCCACCCTGGGTACTGAGGATGGAGAGGGGGGGCATCCTGAGTGCCAGGGAGGGATGGAGGGGGGGGGTCACCGTGGGTGCCAGGGAGGGATGCAGGGACGTGGAGGGGCACCCTGGGTACCAGGGATGGAGGGGGGGGGGCATCCTGGGTACCAGGGAGGGATGAAGGAATATGGGGGGGGGGGGGCACTCTGGGTACCAGGGATGGAGAAAGGGGCACCCTGAGTGTCATGGAGGGATGGGGGGGGCGCACTCTGTGTCCCAGGGATGGAGAGGGGGGGCATCCTGGGTACCAGGGAGGGATGGAGGAATATGGGGGGGGGGGGTGCTCTGGGTACCAGGGATGGAGAAGGGGCACCCTGTGGGTGTCATGGAGGGATGGAGGGGGCCGCACTCTGTGTCCCGGGGAGGGATACATGGATGGGGGGGCCACCCTGGGTACTGAGGATGGAGAGGGGGGGCATCCTGAGTGCCAGGGAGGGATGGAGGGGGGGGTCCACCGTGGGTACCAGGGAGGGATGCAGGGATGTGGAGGGGCACCCTGGGTACCGGGGATGGAGGGGGGGGGGCATCCCAGGGAGGGATGGAGGGGGGGGGGCCACTCTGGGTCTCGGGGAGGGATGCAGGGAGGGGGGGGGACCCTGGGTACCAGGGATGGAGAAAGGGGCACCCTGGGTGCCGTGGAGGGATGAAGGGGGTGGGGGGCACCCTGGGTACTGAGGATGGAGGGGGGGGGGTGCACCCTAGATGCAGGACGGTTGGAGGGGGGGGCACTCTGGGTGCCAGGGAGGGGTGGGGGGGGACCTGAACCGGGGCGGGGGGGGGCCACACGGGTGATGGCCAGCGAAACACCCGGCTGCCAGCCCTGGACGGGGGGGATGGAGACGTTTCCCCCGGGGGCCGTGGAGCGGGGGGGGGAGGATTCGGTGGCTGCGGGGATGGAGGAGGGGGAGGGGGGGAGCTGAGTGCCGGGGGGGGGCGGGGACAGCCAGGTGGTCCAGGGGAGGGGACAGGGATGGAGGGGGGAGCCCGGGCTGGGGGCGATGCCGTGCCCAGTGCCCGATCCCAGCTCCCGGTGCCGGTTGCCGGTTCCGGTACGGTTTTCCCGGTGCGGTTTTTGTTTTTTTGGTTTTTTTTGGGTTTTTTTCCCCCCCCCCCGGTCGCCGGTTTTCCCGGTCGCCGGTTTTCGGTTCCCGGTTGCCGTTTCCCCGGTGGAGTTTTCCGGTTGCCTGTTGCCCGGGTACCGGTTCCCCGGTGCCGGTTCCCGGTGCCGGCCGCCCCCGGAGGGGCCCGCCCCGCCCCCGCCGCACGTGACGCTGCGCGGTGGCTGCGAGCGGCGGGGCCCCCGCTCCCTCCGCTCCGGTACCGGCCCCGGCCCCCGCCGCCCCCTCCGGTAAGTGCCGCGCGCCGCGGGGACCCGCAACCCGGCTGGCCCCCCCCCCGAGACCCCGCTCCCGCTGTCCCCGTTCTTCCCCCCCCCCCCCCCCCGCGCCTCCATCCCCCGGTGACCTTCAGCCGCCGCCGGTACCGGCAGCGCGGGGCGGGGGGGGATTGATGCTCCAGGCCTGGGGGGGGGGGGGACCCCGGCATCCCGGTAGGCCGGGAGGGGATGGGGGGGGGGGGGGGAGAGGGGGATATCAGCCCCCACCCCAGGTACCCCCCCATCGTGCCCCCCCCTCCAAATGGCTCCCCCATGAATTGCTCCCCCCCCCCAACCTGCCCCCCAAAAATATCTACCCCATGAATTGCCCCCCCCCAAATGGCTCCCCCATGAATTGCTCCCCCCCCCCCCCGCCCCCAAAATATCTACCCATGAATTGCCCCCCCCAAAAAAAATATCTCCCCATTAACTTCCCCCCCCCCCAACCTGCCCCCCCAAAATCTCCCCCGCGAATTGCCCCCCCCAACACCCCGACCTGCCCCCCCCTTCAATATCTACCCCGTAAACTTCCCCCCCCCGCAACCCACCCCTCCAAAATATCTCCCCCGTGAATTGCCCCCCCAACCTGCCTCCCCTCAATATCTACCCCATAAACTGCCCCCCCCAATATCTACCCCACAACTTGCCCCCTCCAGCTGCCCCCTCCATCAAATTCTCTCCCCCCCCCCCCCGCATCCCATCCCCATCATCTGCCCCCCCCACCCCCCCACAACCCGGCCCCACATTTGGGTCACACACCACCACCCCCCCGGGGGTGCCCCCACACACACACTTTGGTGCTGGGTTTGGGGGGGGGGGGGGGGAGGCGATGGGGACCCCCCCCAGGACCCCGCGCAGCCCCACTGCCCGGCGTGGGGTGACGCTGCGGCCCGGGGGGTGCACGGGGAGGGGGCGGGTTTGCACGGGCGGGGGGGGGGGGACGGACACGTGTGACATTGTCGCATTTACACGCAGCTGTGTCTGCACGGGGACAGGTGACATTGGCACGGGGGGGGGGGCATTTGCACCAGGGTCACTTTTGCACCGGGGACGCGCTCGCACGCCGTCGTGTTTGCACGGGGACGGGGACGGGGGGGGGCGGGTTTGCACGAGGGTGGCGTTTGCACGGGGACGGGGGGAGGAATGGGGGGGGACGGGGGGTGCGGGTTTGCACCAGGGTGGCGTTGGCACCGGCGTCACTTTAGCTCCCGGGACACGCTCGCCCGCCGTCGTGTTTGCACGGGGACAGGTGACATTTGCACCAGGGTGGTGTTCGCACGAGGGTTCGTGTTCGCACGAGGGTTCGTGTTCGCACGAGGGTCGCGCGCCCACCCGGGGGGTGTTTGCACGGGGGTGGCACCCACTTGCACCAGGGCCATGTTTGCACAAGGCTGGGCCGCCTTTGCAGCAGGACCAGTGTCCCTGTGTCCCGTTTTCCCAGTGTCCCCTTATCCTGGTGTCCCCGTGGCCCTGTGTCCCCATGTCCTGGTGCCCCCATGTCGATATGTCCCGTTGTCCCGGTGTCCCCATGTCCCATTGTCTTGGCGTCCCCGTGTCCCCATGTCCCGTTGTCCCGGTGTCCCGTTGTCCCAGTGTCCCAGTGTCCCCATATCCTGGTGTCCCCATGTCCCGTGTCCCCATGTCCCAGTGTCCCGGTGTCCCCATGTCCCGGTGTCCTGGTGCCCTGGTGTCCCCATGTCCCAGTGTTCCCATGTCCCAGTGTCCCGGTATCCCGGTGTCCCCATGTCCTAGAATTCTATGATTCTATGATTCCTGTGTCCCCATGTCCCAGTGTTCCCATGTCCTGGTGTCCCGGTATCCCCGTATCCCATGTCCTGTGTCCCCATGTCCCAGTGTCCCTGTATCCCCATGTCCCGGTGTCCCAGTGTTCGCATGTCCCGGTGTTCCAGCCTCCCCATGCCCCTATGTCCTGGTGTCCCCTTGTCCCCGTGTCCCAATGTCCCAGTGTCCCGATGTCCTGGTGTCCCCATGTCCCGGTGTTCCAGTGTCCCCATGTCCCGGTGTCCCAGTGTTCGCATGTCCCGGTGTTCCAGTGTCCCCATGTCCCCTTGTCCCGGTGTCCCCTTGTCCCCGTGTCCCAATGTCCCGGTGTCCCCTTGTCCCGCTGTTCCAGTGTCCCCATGTCCCCGTGTCCCGCCGTCCCCGTCCCGGGCGGTGCTCGGCGCTGCCGGTCCGGGCGCTGTCCGTGGTGCTGCCCGGCGCGGCTCCGCCTCCCGCCCGCAGGGGGCGCCCTTCGGGGTGGGGGTGAGGGGGGCTGCGATGCGTTTTGGGGGGGGCCTCAGCAGCCGGGCACCCCCCAGGGAGTGACCCGGCACCCGCCGCCCCCGACCCGCCGGCCCCCGGCAGCCTGCAAGGTGGCGCCCGGCTTGCTGTCATCAGTAGGCTTCAGGGGTAACGCCGCTGCCCGAGCGGCCGGGCCGCACGGCGAGGGGCTGTGGGGGAGCTCTCCTCTCCCCCAGGAAGAGCCATGGACCCCCCAGGACCCCCCCAGGCCACCTAGACGTGTCCTCAACCAGCACCACCACCTCCCCCTCGGCCACCTCACCCCGAGGTAAGCCCCCCCCAACGTGGGTGCTCCCCACCCAAGGGTGCCCATCCCAAGGGGGCGGTGACGGGCACCCACAGCCCCCATCTCCCGCAGGGCAGCAGGATGGCCCAGCAGCGCCACGCCGTCCCCCCACCGCTCAAGGTAGGTGCCCTTGGGGTGGGGGCACCCAACCAACACCCACGGGTGTTAGCGTGGCCTTCACCCTCCCCAGCACCCATGGGTGTTAGCGTGGCCTTCACCCACCCCGTTGTCTTGCAGACGGAGGAGGACTACATCCCCTACCCCAGCGTGCATGAGGTAGAGCCCCCGCTCCCCTCCAGAGACGGGTGCCAGGGCGGGTGAGCGGCTGGGTGGGCGGGTGGGTGGGTGCCCAGAGCACCCACCTCCGTTGTGGGTGCAGGTGCTGGGCCGGGAGGGGCCGTTCCCCCTCATCCTCCTGCCGCAGTTTGGGGGTTACTGGATCGAGGGCACCAACCACCAGCTGAGCGGAGCACCCGAGTCCCCCCCCACCCCGGCACCCGGCACCCGGGCAAGGCTTGAGGGCAACCACACGGCCAAGATCTACCGCAAGCACTTCTTGGGCAAGGTGAGGCCCCCGTGGGTGCTCCAGGTGTGGGTGGGTGGGTTCCCCATTGGGCATGGGTGGGCATCGGCATGGAGACCTCATGGGTGCTCATGCATATGGGTGCTCATGGGCATGGGTGCGCCATGGCATGGGTGCTCATGCACATGGGTGCTCATGGACATGAGTGTGATCTTCTATGGGCACGGGAGACCCATGGGTATGGGTGCTCATGGGCCTGGGCACCCCATGGCATGGGTGCTCATGCACATGGGTGCTCATGGACATGAGTGTGATCTTCTATGGGCACGGGAGACCCATGGGTATGGGTGCTCCTGGGTCTGAGCACCCCATGGCACAGGTGCTCATGGGCATGGGTGTGGGGATCTATGGGCATGGGTGCTCGTGGATCTGGGTGCCCCATGGCATGGGTGCTCAAGGGAGATTGGTGCCCCATGGGCATGGGTGTGCATGGGCATGGGAGCTCCATAACTGCGGGTGCCCACAGTTATGGGTGCTCAGGAACCTGGGTGCCCCATGGCATGGGTGCGGGTGGGTTCCCCATGGGCATGGATGGGCATTGGCATGGAGACCTCATGGGTGCTCATGGGCATGGGTGCCCCATGGCATGGGTGCTCATGCACATGGGTGTTGATGGACATGAGTGTGGTCATCTATGGGCATGGGAGCCCCATGGGTATGGGTGCTCATGGGTCTGGGTGCCCCATGGCAAGGGTGCTCATGGGCATGAGTGTGAGGATCTATGGGCATGGAAGCCCCATGGCATGGGTGCTCATGGGTCTGGGTGGCCCATGGCATGGGTGCTCAAGGGAGATGGGTGCCCCGTGGGCATGGGTGTGCATGGGCATGGGAGCTCCATAACTGCGGGTGCCCACAGTTATGGGTGCTCAGGAACCTGGGTGCCCCATGGCATGGGTGCGGGTGGGTTCCCCATGGGCATGGATGGGCATTGGCATGGAGACCTCATGGGTGCTCATGGGCATGGGTGCCCCATGGCATGGGTGCTCATGCACATGGGTGTTGATGGACATGAGTGTGGTCATCTATGGGCATGGGAGCCCCATGGGTATGGGTGCTCATGGGTCTGGGTGCCCCATAGCATGGGTGCTCATGGGCATGAGTGTGAGGATCTATGGGCATGGAAGCCCCATGGCATGGGTGCTCATGGGTCTGGGTGGCCCATGGCATGGGTGCTCAAGGGAGATGGGTGCCCCATGGGCATGGGTGGGCATGGGAGCTCCATAACTGCGGGTGCCCACACTTACGGGTGCTCAGGAACCTGGGTGCCCCATGGCATGGGTGCTCATGGGTGCGGGTGGGTTCCTCATGGGCATGGATGGGCATTGGCATGGAGACCTCATGGGTGCTCATGCACATGGGTGTTGATGGACATGAGTGTGGTCATCTATGGGCATGGGAGCCCCAGGGGTATGGGTGCGCATGGGTGTGGGTGGCTCGTTGCACGTGTGCCCCTCAGTGTAGGTGCTCCGTAGGTGGTGGTATCTGTGGGTGTGGGTGCTCATGGACATGGGTGCTCAGGGTTATGGGTGCTCAGAGACCTGGATGACCCATGGCACGGGTGTCCGTGGGCTTGGGGACCCTACCAGTGTCTGTAGGGTGGGTGGCCCGTGGGTGTGGGTGTCCCATAGTCGTGGCTGCTCCTGGATATTGGCGCCCATGGGCATGGGTGCCCCATGGCTGGGTGCCCGCCAACGTGAGCACCCATCGGCGTGGTCATGGGTGCTTGGCCCCCCCCCCCGCCCCCCCGCAGGAGCACTTCAACTACTACTCCCTGGACCCGGCGCTGGGCCACCTCGTCTTCTCCCTCAAGTACGACGAGCAGGAGCACCTCCACCTGCTGCTGCGGTGAGCAGGGTGCCGGGAGGCACCCTTGGGTGCTGGCTGTGGGGGGGGGGATGGATCTGGAGGCCACCCTGACCCCCCCCACCCCCCCCACCTCGCCCCGCAGCACCCGCGCCCGCACCCTGCACGACGTGGTGCCCATCTCCTGCCTGGCCGAGTTCCCCAACGTGGTGCAGATGGCCAAGGTGGGTGCAAGACCACCGGCAGCACCCATGGGTGCCCCCCCACACCCCCCCTCCCCGGTCCGGGCCACCCCATCGCATCACCCATCCTTCCCGCAGCTGGTGTGCGAGGACGTCAACGTGGATCGCTTCTACCCCGTGCTCTACCCCAAGGTGAGCGGGGTGGGGGGGCACCCATAGGTTGGGGTGCCCCACCCCCCCACCCAACCGCCGCCCCCTCCCCCACCCCCGCAGGCGTCCCGCCTCATCCTCGCCTTCGACGAGCACGTCCTCAGCAACCACTTCAAATTTGGGGTCATCTACCAAAAACTGGGGCAGGTAAGGGGGGGATGGGGGGTTTGGGTGGGGGGGGGGGTGTCGCGGGTGGGTGCTGACACCCATTCCCCCCCCCCCCAGACGTCGGAGGAGGAGCTCTTCGGCACCACGGAGGAGAGCCCGGCCTTCGCCGAGTTCCTGGAGGTGCTGGGGCAGCGGGTGCAGCTGCGGGACTTCAAGGGGTGCGTGATGTTGGGGGGGGGGGGGTGGGGGGGGGGGAAGGGGTGTCCCCCAAGGTCAGGGTGCTTTTATCTCCCCCCCACCGCCCCCCCCCTCCCCCCCCCGACAACTCTCGGCGCAGGTTCCGGGGGGGCCTGGACGTGACCCACGGGCAGACGGGCAGCGAGTCGGTCTATTGCCACTTCCGCGACAAGGAGATCATGTTCCACGTCTCCACCAAGCTGCCCTACACCGAGGGGGACGCCCAGCAGGTGGGGCACCCATGGGTGCCCGGGGGGGGGGGGGGGAGGCGGTGGGGTGGGGAATGGAAATACGTGGGCGCTCGGTGGGGGAGGGGGAGGCAGAGGGGGCGCTGGGTTCCCCCCGCCCCGTGGGGCGCAGGGGCTGGTGGGGCACCTATGGGTGCTGGGGGGTGTCTATGGGGTGCAGGGGCTGGCGGAGCACCCCTGGGTGCTGGTTATGGGGGGGGGGGTATCTATGGGATGCAAAAGCTCCAGGGGCCCCCCTGGGTGCTGGGGGGGGACATCTATAGGGTAGAGGGGTTGGTAGGGCACCCCTGGGTGCTGGGGGGCATCTATGGGGCATAAGTGCTATCAGCACACCCTGTGGGTGCTGGGGGGTGTCTATGGGGTGCAGTGGGCTGGCAGAGCACCCATGGGTGCTGGGGGGGGCATCTATAGGGCACAAGAGCTGCCAGCGCACCCCATGGCTGCTGGGGGTGTCTATAGGATGCAAGGGGCTGGTAGGGCACCCCTGGGTGCTGGGGGGGCATCTATGGGGCATGAGAGCTCTCAGCGCACCCCATGGGTGCTGGGGGGCGTCTAGGGGTTGCAAAACCTCCAGGGGCACCCCTGGGTGCTGGGGGGGACATCTATAGGGTAGAGGGGTTGGTAGGGCACCCCTGGGTGCTGGGGGGCATCTATGGGGTATGAGGGCTCTCAGCACACCCCGTGGGTGCTGGGGGGTGTCTATGGGGTGCAGGGGCTGGCGGAGCACCCATGGGTGCTGGTTATGTGTGTGTGGGGGGTATCTATGGGATGCAAAAGCTCCAGGGGCACCCCTGGGTGCTGAGGGGGACACACACATCTATAGGGTAGAGGGGCTGGTAGGGCACCCCTGGGTGCTGGGGGGCATCTATGGGGCATGAGGGCTCTCAGCACACCCCCGGGTGCTGGGGGGTGTCTATGGGGTGCAGTGGGCTGGCAGAGCACCCATGGGTGCTGGGGGGGCATCTATAGGGCACAAGAGCTGCCAGCGCACCCCATGGCTGCTGGGGGTGTCTATAGGATGCAAGGGGCTGGTAGGGCACCCCTGGGTGCTGGGGGGGCATCTATGGGGCACGAGAGCTCTCAGTGCACCCCATGGGTGCTGGGGAGTGTCTAGGGGTTGCAAAACCTCCAGGGGCACCCCTGGGTGCTGGGGGGGACATCTATAGGGTAGAGGGGCTGGTAGGGCACCCCTGGGTGCTGGGGGGCATCTATAAGTGCTATCAGCACACCCCGTGGGTGCTGGGGGGGTGTCTATGGGGTGCAGGGGCTGGCGGAGCACCCATGGGTGCTGGTTATGTGTGTGTGGGGGGTATCTATGGGATGCAAAAGCTCCAGGGGCACCCCTGGGTGCTGAGGGGGACACACACATCTATAGGGTAGAGGGGCTGGTAGGGCACCCCTGGGTGCTGGGGGGCATCTATGGGGCATGAGGGCTCTCAGCACACCCCTGGGTGCTGGGGAGTGTCTATGGGGTGCAGTGGGCTGGTGGAGCACCCATGGGTGCTGGGGGGGCGTCTATGGGTTGCAAAAGCTCCAGGGACTCCCCTGGGTGCTGGGGGGGGCATCTATAGGGCACAAGAGCTCTCAGCACACCCCATGGGTGCTAGGGGGGTGTCTATGGGATGCAGTGGGCTGGCAAAGCACCCTTGGGTGCTGGGGGGGGGCATCTATGGGTTGCAAAAGCTCCAGGGGGAACCCCTGGGTGCTGGGGCGGGGGAGGACATCTATGGGGCACAGGGTCTGCCATTCCCTGCTGTGACCGGCACCCCCTCGTGTGTGTGTGTGTGTCCCCCCGTCTCCGTCCCCTGTTCCCCCCCCCCCCCAACCCCCCCACACCCACACCCCCACCCACCCACCCCCCCGTCCCCGCAGCTGCAGCGGAAGCGTCACATCGGCAACGACATCGTGGCCGTCGTCTTCCAGGACGAGAACACCCCCTTCGTCCCCGACATGATCGCCTCCAACTTCCTCCACGCCTTCGTGGTGGTGCAGCTGGAGCAGGGCGGCCCCCGGGGCACCCTCTACAAGGTACCACCCCCCCCACCCCCCCCCCAGCCCCAGCCTCAGTTTCCCCATCCCCGTGGGGTGCTGGGGACCCTTCTTGCCCCAAACCCGCTGCAGGTCTCCGTCACCGCCCGCGACGACGTGCCCTTCTTCGGCCCGCCGTTGCCCGACCCCGCCGTCTTCAGGAAGGTGAGCACCCATGGGCGCTGCTGTGGTAGGGAAGGGTTGGGGTGGGTGTGTGTGTGTGTGTCTCCCCCCCTCCTGGTGGCACCCACCCAGGGCTGCCCCTCGCTTCCCCCCTCCCTCAACCCATGCAGGGCCCCGAGTTCCAGGAGTTCCTGCTGACGAAGCTCATCAACGCCGAGTACGCCTGCTACAAGGCCGAGAAGTTCGCCAAGCTGGAGGTGGGCGCTGGGCGCTGAGCGCGGCGGGGTGCCGGGGGGTGCTGGGTGGGGTGGGGGGCTGCCAGGGGGCTGGGCATGGCATGGGGGGGTGTGTGTGGGGGGGGGGGGCACACGGGTGGTGGGTGCTGCAATGGGGCTGTGGGTGCGGGCGCCGCGCGCCGTGGGTGCTGTGATTGCGGCAGCGCCGGCGGGCGCTGGGTGCGAGGTGGGTGCTGCAATGGGGCTGCGGACGTCGGGGCTGTGCCTGCCGTGGGGCTGCGGGTGCCATGGACATGGGGGCTGTGCCTGCCGTGGAGCAGCGGGTGCCATGGATGTGGGTGCTGTGCCAGCAATGGGGCTGGACACGCCGTGGGGCTGTGGGTGCCATGGATGTGGGTGCTGTGCCAGCAATGGGGCTGGGCATGCCATGGGACTGTGAGTGCTGTGGATGCGAGTGCCATGGACGTGGGTGCTCTGCCAGCAATGGGGCTGGGCACGCTGTGGGGCGCGTGGGTGCTGGGCACGACGTGGGTTCTCTGCCAGCAATGGGGCTGGGCACGCCGTGGGGCGCGTGGGTGCTGCGCACGACGTGGGTGCTGCAATGGGGCTGCGGACGTGGGGGCTGTGCCTGCCGTGGGGTTGTGGGTGCCGTGGATGTGGGTGCTCTGCCAGCAATGGGGCTGGGCACACCGTGGGGCGCGTGGGTGCTGGGCGCGATGTGGGGGCTGCGGACGTGGGGGCTGTGCCTGCCGTGGGGCTGTGGGTGCCATGGGTGCCGTGGATGTGGGTGCTCTGCCAGAATGGGGCTGGGCACGCCGTGGGGCACATGGGTGCTGGGTGCAACGTGGGTGCTGCAGTGGGGCTGTGGGTGCTGTGCAGATGGGTGCTGTGCCTGCCGTGGGGCTGTGGGTGCTGTGGTTGTGGGTGCTATGCCTGCAGTGGGGCTGGGGGGAGGGGTGCAGTGCTGGGCATAACATGGGTGCTGCAATGGGGCTGTGGATGTGGGGCTGTGCTCGCAATGGGGCTGGGCACGCTGTGGGGCACATGGGTGCTGGGCATAACGTGGGTGCTGCAATGGGTCCGTGGGTGCTGTGCCTGCAGTGGGGCCGTGCGTGCCGTGGATGCGGGTGCCGTGGACGTGGGTGCTGTGCCAGCAATGGGGCTGGGCACGCCGTGGGGCGCGTGGGTGCTGCAATGGGTCCGTGGGTGCTGTGGCTGTGGGTGCTGTGCCTGCAGCGGGGCCGTGCGTGCTGGGGGTGCTGTGATTGCAGCAGCGCTGTGGGTGCCGTGCCATCCGTGGGGCTGGGCACGCTGTGGGGCACGCGGGTGCTTGGGCACAAGGTGGGTGCTGCAGTGGGGCTGTGGGGCTGTGCTTGCAGTGGGGCTGTGCACGCTGTGGGGCACGCGGGTGCTTGGGCAGGCGGTGGTGGGTGCAGCGCCCGCAGCACGGTGCCGTGGGTGCCGGGATTGCAGCAGCGCCGTGGGTGCCCCGTGCCTGCAGCGACGCCGTGCGCGTGGGCGCCGCGTCCCCTGGGTGCTGCTGCGCGGGGGCCACGCGTGCGGGTGCTGGGCGCCAGCTGGGTGCGTGTCGTTGGGGGGGGGGGAGGGGGGGGAGTCCCCCGCATCCCCCCCGCGTGCTGCGCAGGCTGCGGGTGCCGTGCGCGACGTGGGGGCCGTGCCTGCTGTGGGTGCCGCTGCGGGTGGGTGCCGCCTACGCTGCGTGCTGCGCGCGACGTGGGGGCCGCGGGTGCTGCGTACCCCGGGTGCTGCTGTGCGGGGGGGGGGGGTGTGTGTGTGGGAGGGGGGGTCCGTGCCTGCAGCAGAGCCGCGTGGGGGTGCCCTGCCTGCTGTGGGTGCTGTGGTGGGGGGGCAGGGGGGGGTGCTGTGTCCTCTGGGTGCTGGGGGGGGGGCGTACACTGGGTGCTGTGCCTGCTGGGCACGGGGGGGGCCCATATACGGGTGCTGTGCATGATGCGGGTGCTGTGCGGGGTTGAGGGGGGGCCAGGCCTGCAGCGGGGGCGTGCGTGTGGGTGCCGCACGACGTCTGGGTGCTGCGCACGTGGGTGCTGGGGGGGGGTGCTGTGATGGCGGGGGGGGGGACAGGCCATGCCTGCTGTGGGTGCTGGGGGGGGGTAGGGGGGGTGCCGTGGCCGCTGGGTGCTGTGTGTGGTGTGGGCTATGGGGCGGGGGGGGCGGGTGTCACAGGTGAGGGGGGTGTCGTGGGTGGGGGGATGTCGCGGGTCAGGTCGCGGGGGGGGGATGTCGCGGGGGGGGGATGTGGCGGGTGGGTGCGGGGGGGTGTCAGCGTTTTTGGTGGTGGGGGGGGGGGCGGTGCGCGCAGGAGCGGACGCGGGCGGCGCTGCTGGAGACGCTGCACGAGGAGCTGCAGGCCCGCAGCCAGGCCATGCTGGGGCTGGGCCCCGACGACGAGCGCCCCGACAACGGCGCGGCCGCCCCGGGCTTCTTCGAGTCCTTCAAGGTGGGGCGCTGCCGGGGGGGGGGGGGGAGGTTACGGCCGCTTGAGGCGGGGGGGGGGGGGGCCGGCGGTACCGGGCGGTGCTGACGGGGCGGGGCCTTGCAGCGGGCGCTGCGGGGCCGCGGCCCTTCCCTGGAGGCCGTGGGGCTGCGACCCCGACGGGTCCCCCCCGCCAACGCCCCCCGCCAACGCCGCCGCCGGAGCCCCCGAGGGCGCCCCGGGGGCCGCCTGCGCGAGTGCCCCGCCCCGGCCACGCCCCCTCCCGTCAGGCCACGCCCCCTCCCGGATAAGGCCACGCCCCCTCCATAGAACCTCTATAGCCCTGGCGCGCTCTGGTCCCGCCCCTTCCTCATAAGCCACGCCCTCAGGGAAGCCCGGCGCCTCGCTGCGGTGCGTAAGCCACGCCCCCTCCCTTAGCCACGCCCCTGCGATAAACCACGCCCCTTAGTCGTCTCTCAAGCCCCGCCCCTCCCGGTGGCCCCCTCCCCCCCCCCCCGGTCCCCCGCCCGTCCCGGTGCCCCCGGGGGTGACGCGGTGCCGCCCCCAGTCGCTGCTGGTGCCCGGGAGCCGGCGGGGACGCCGCGGCAGCGCCATCGGGCTGGGCTCGGTGGAAGAGGTGGGTACCCCCGGCACGCACCCCCCCCACCCCCCGCTGTGTCCGCCCCCCCCCCACGGTGGGTGTCGCCCGCCCCCCCCCTCGCCACCCCCCCCCCGCCGACCCCGTTAACGGCGACCCGCAGGCGCTGCTGGTGCCCGGGAAGAGCCCGTCGCGGCGGCGGCCCGGCCCGCTGGGCTCCCGCCGCTCCAGCGCCATCGGTATCGAGAGCATCCAGGAGGCGCCGGCCGGCAGGTGAGCGCCGGGGGCGGCGCGGGGGGGGGGGGTGGCACCGCCCCGTGTCCCCTCCCGGTGTCACCTCAGCGCCCGCCGCCTCCCCGCAGGGACGGCCCCGCCGCCGCCGCCCCCGAGGGCGCCTGCTCCGCACACAGCTCCCCCGAGAGCCGCCGGCACCCCGACAGGTCCCGCACCCCGCACCGGGACGGGGGACACCGGGACGGGTGGGGTGACGCGGGGTGACACGGGGTCTGGAGGGCACAGGGATGGGGGCAGTGCAAGGACGGGGTGGCACCAGGACGGAGTGACACTGGTATGGGGTGACACAGAGATGCAACGGGCCGGAGTGACACTGGGATGGGGTGACATGGGAACTGGAGGGCACCGGGACTGGGCGGCAAGGGGACAGGGTGGCACCGGGGTGACACGGGGACTGGAGGGCACTGGGATGGGGCAGCAAGGGGACAGGGTGGCATGAGGACGGGGTGGCACCGGGATGGGGTGACATGAGGACCGGAGGGCACTGGGATTGGGTGGCAAGGGGACAGGATGGCACTGGGCTGGGGTCACATCAGGATGGGGTGACATCCGGGTGACACAGGGACTGGAGGGCACCAGGACACGATGGCACTGGGATGAAATGGCACCAGCATGGGGTGGCAAAGGGATACAATGGGCCAGGGTAGCACTGGGATGGGGTGGCACTGGGATGGGGTGATATGGGGACGGGAGGGCACTGGGATGGGGCAGCAAGGGGACAGGGTGGCATGAGGATGCAATGGGATGGGGTGGCATGAGGACGGGGTGGCACCGGGATGGGGTGACATGAGGACTGGAGGGCACTGGGATTGGGTGGCAAGGGGACAGGATGGCACTGGGCTGGGGTCACATCAGGATGGGGTGACATCCGGGTGACACAGGGACTGGAGGGCACCGGGACAAGGTGGCACTGGGATGGGATGGCACCGGCATGGAGTGGCATAGGGTTGCAATGGGCCAGGGTGACACCGGGATGGGGTGGCACCGGAATGGGGTGACATCGAGGTGACACGGGGACTGGAAGGCATAGGGCTGGGACATCACAGGCATGGGATGACGTGGGGTCAGGTGGCACTGGGATGAGGCATCCCAGGGATGGGATGGCATGGGGACAGGGTAGCATGGGGATGGGACATCCCAGGGATGGGATGGCGTGGGGACAGAGTGGCACGGGGATGGGACATCCCAGGGATGGGGTGACATGGGGACGGGTTGTCACAGGGATGGGATGGCAAGGGGACAGAGTGGCACAGGGATGGGATCTCCTGGGGATAGATGGTGTGGTGACAGGGTGACGCAGGGCTGGGACATCCTAGGGATGGGATGGCATGGGGACAGAGTGGCACGGGGATGGGACATCCCAGGGATGGGGTGACATGGGGACAGGTTGTCACAGGGATGGGATGGCAAGGGGACAGAGTGGCACGGGGATGGGACATCCCAGGGATGGGGTGACATGGGGACGGGTTGTCACAGGGATGGGATGGCATGGGGACAGAGTGGCACGGGGATGGGACATCTTGGGGACAGATGGTGTGGCGATGGAGTGATGCAGGGCTGAGATACCCCAGGGATGGGATGGGATGGCATGGGGACAGGGTGGCACGGGGATGGGACATCCGAGGCACAGGATGGCATGGGGACAGAGTGGCACGGGGATGGGACATCCAAGGGACGGGATGGTGTGGGGACAGGGAGCCACAGAGCCAGGACATCCCAGGGATGGGACGACATTGAGGCCGAGTTGGCACGGGGCCGGGATGGCACGGGGCCGGGGGTGTCGTGGGGGCCAGCGTGGCGTCGCGGTGGGCCGCGGCGGCGTCCCCGAGGCGCGGTGCCAGCCTGTCCCCTGCTGTGGGGACTGTCCCCGAGCAGGGCCGAGAAGCCGGAGCCGCCGGATTTCTCCCGCTCCTCTTCCAGCGCCAGCAGCTTCGGCAGCGCCGCCGAGGAGCCCAGCGAGCCGGGCAGGGTACCGGGGTGCCGGGGGGGGGGGAAATGGGTGCTGGGGGGGGTGGGGGGGCAGCACCCCTTTGACACCACTCCCCCCCCCCCCACTGCACCCTCAGGAGAGCCGCTCGCCCTCGGGGACCCACCGCGACGCCTTCACCGACACCCCCTGGCAGGATGACCCCCCCGGTACCCCCCCAGGTAGCCCATCACCGGGGCGTCAGGCGGCCGCGGGGTCGGGGGACGCACCCCCCCCCCCCCCCGCCCCCCCCGCCTTGCGGTGCTCATGACCCCCCCCCCACACACTTTCCCCCAGGTCGTCACCCCCCCGACCCCCCCTGCCCCGAGATCAAAATCCAGCTGGAGCGGCCCCCCCAGAATGCGGTGAGGCTGTGAAACATCCCCCCCCCCCCCAGCGCACCCCCATGTGGGGACACCCATATTGGGGTGCACCCGCTGATGTCCCTCTTCACAGGGCTCATAGGCCCCCCCCCCCCGCCATCCCGGGGTGGGGGGGGGGGTGTCACCACTTCGTCACCACCCCCCCCCACCCACCACCGTGTGCCACCCCCGTGCCAGGAGCCGAAGCCATCGTCCCCGGTGCAGGATTTGGGGGGACACCCCCACCCCCACCCCCCGCCGAAAAATGGGGGTGTCCTCCCCCCCCCCTCCAGACAATCTCTGTCACCCCAAATACACCTTGGGGGGGTGGGGGGGTGACGGTCCACACAGGGGATCCCCCCCCCCCACACTGTGACCCCAATGCCACATGGGGGGCCCCCCCCTACCATGAAGAGTGGGTCCAACCCGAGCATCACCCCCCCCCCCAAAAAAAAGGAGCGTCTCAAATCCAGCACAAACCCAAAGTGGGGGTCCCCCTGCCCCCCCCCCCCGCCCCCTTTTATTTTAAGGGAAAAAAAAAAAAGCTCTGGAATGGGTCTGATGCTGGATTTCGCCGGGGGGTGGAGGGGGGGCGGGGGGGGAGGAGGAGGGGGAATTATTTTTTCAAGCCCCCCCCCCCCAAAAGATCGTGTTTGTGTTTCCTGTGAGCCCTGTATAAAATAAAGGTTTATTTATCGCTACGACGGGGGGGGATCCTCGATATTTGGGGGGGGGGTCCCCCCAAAAAAAACCCGCTGGGGGGTGGGGGCAGATGCTCCGCGTGGTCTTAAAAACACCCTAAATCGACTTATTTGGGGGGGGGGGGGGTCCCCAAATTTGGGGGGGCTTTTGCGGCAGCCGGGCTGAGCAAAGCCTCGCTGGGATTTTTTTTTTTATTATTATTTTTATTTTTATATTTTTTCCCCCGGATTTTTCGGGGGGGGGGCTGCGGGTGCCTGGCGATGTCCTCACCTCCCCCCACCACAACTCCTCTCCCTCCCCCCTCTCCCCCCCCCGAAAAAAAAAAAAAAAAAAAAAATAACCCCACACAAACCCCTCTCTTTTTCGGCTCCGGTGGCCAACCCGCCGTCGGGAGCGGCGTTTGGCCGGTAGCCCCGGTGGCCACCGGCTTCGGGCCAAAGCCCCGGCCAAGAAAAAGCGGTTCCCCACCCCCCCACCTTCTTCCCCCCCCCTCCCCGAACCCCCAAAAACCACGAAACACCCCGGGACCAGTTAAAGATAGCTCGGCACCGCCTGGGTTTCTGGGAAGCCCCAGCGCCGGGGTTGGGACGCGGTTGGGGACAACGGTGACGCCGGCGCAAAGGGCACCCGAGTCAAGTGGGGGGGTGGGGGGGGTGGGAGGGGGGTGTGTGTGTCCGTCCCCCCCCCCCCCGCACCCCGAAATCCGGCACCGCTCGGGTCACCGCCTCCGCCCGCTCCGAAATTCGCCGGTTAATGACAAACCGGCGCCGTGATTTATTTATAAAGCTGGTAAATAAATAAAATCAAAAGGGAAGGGGGGGGGGGGGGATCGGAGGGGCCCGGGGGGGGTGTGTGTGGGTGTTTTGGGGGTGTTGGAAGGTGTGCATGTGTGTGTGGGGGGGTGCAAATGCAGGGTGCAGCTGGGGCGTGCGAGGGGCAGCTCGGGCACGGGATTCGCACGGGCACGGTGACATTGGCACGGGCACGGTGACATTCGCACACGCAGGGTGGCATTTACACACGCGGGGTGGCACTTACACGGGCACGGTGACACGTACACAGGCATTTACACGGGCACGGTGACACTTACACAGGCAGGGTGGCATTTGCACGGGCACGGTGACAGCCGTACGTGCAACGGTGGCATTTGCACAGGCACGGTGACGTTTACACAGGCAGGGTGGCACTTAGGCACAGTGACGTTTACACAGGCATTTGCACAGGCACGGTGACATTTGCACACGCAGGGTGGCACTTACACAGGCACGGTGACATTTGTACGTGCAACGGTGGCATCTGCACGTGGATGGTGGCATTTACACGGGCACGGTGACATTTACACAGGCATTTGCACGGGGACAGTGACATTTACACACGCGGGGTGGCACTTACACAGGCGTAGTGACATTTGCACGTGGATGGTGGCATTTGCACGGACATTTACACGGGCACGGTGACATTTACACAGGCAGGGTGGCACTTACACAGGCACGATGGCATTTGCACGTGGATGGTGGCATTTGCACGGACATTTACACAGGCACGGTGACATTTACACAGGCAGGGTGGCACTTACACAGGCACGATGGCATTTGCACGGGCATTTACACGGGCACGGTGACATTTACACACACATAGTGGCATTTGCACGGGCACAGTGACATTTGTACGTACTATGGTGGCATTTGCACATGCGCGGTGACATTTACACACGCAGGGTGGCATTTGCACGGGCACGGTGGCATTTGTACACGGACGGTGGCATTTTCACAGGCATTTACACGTGCACAATGACATTTACACACGGAGAGTGACATTTACACATGCAGGGTGGCATTTGCACGGGCACGGTGACACTTGTACATGCAACGGTGGCATTTGCACGTGCAATGGTGGCATTTGCACAGACATTTACACGTGCAACGGTGGCATTTGCACACGGATGGTGGCATTTGCACAGGCATTTACGCGGGCACGGTGACATTTACACGTGCAATGGTGGCATTTGCACGGGCATGGTGACATTTGCACGGGCACTGGTGGCATTTACACATGCAACGGTGGCATTCGCACGGGCACGGTGACATTTGCACGGGCACGGTGACATTTACACACGCAGCGGTGGCATTTACACACGCAACGGTGGCATTTACACGTGCAACGGTGACATTTGCACGGGCACGGTGACATTTACACACGCAACGGTGGCATTCGCACGGGCACGGTGGCATTTACACACCCAGCACCCCCCTCCCTCCCATGGCAGACCTCAACCCCCCCCCCCCCCCAACCTCGCAAGCTGCAAAAACCCCCTCCCCTAATTACCCCACCCCCTAATTACCCCACCCCCAATCACCCTCCCTAATTACCCCACCCTAAACGAAGGGGGCGCGCCCCAGCCGGTACCGCCCCTTAAATCCCCCTTCGCTGCCTTCTCCCAGCCCCAAAACCTTCCCAAATTCCCCCCCCCCCCCCCCCCCCGGGGCAGCAAATTATCTTAAACCGAAGGATTTTTGAAGCAGAAGAAATCACCCAGGAGGCAAGAAAAAGAAAAACCACCCCAAATTTCGCGGACAAATTAACCCAGTGAGTTAATTTTTCTTCTTTTTTTTTTTTTCTTCCCCCCCCCCATCCCCCCCCCCCCAGCTTTCTCCATCTTCGTGTGGTTTCTGGGTGCCCGCGCATGTGACGAGTTGGGCGCCAGGGTCAGTCCTCAGCCGAAGGGAGCGGGAGGCGTTTTTGGGAGCCAGTCCCCGCGGCGTGGTTTTGGTTTTTCTGTTTTTTTTGTTTTTGGGGTTTGTTTTTTTTTTGGTGTGGTGGGGTTTTTTTTTTTCTCCCCTCTTTTGCTCAAAGAGGGGGGGGGTTTTATCCGCCGAGGCTCCGGCTCCCATCCCAAATCCCGCGGCGGGTTCGGGATGGGACAAGGCAGGGGATGGTAATTACAGGGGAAGGAACCGTGTATTTACAGAGGCAGCTCCCGGCACCAAACCACCGGCGGCTGCTTTTGCTCCGCTGAGTCTTTCTCTCCCCCCCCCCCGCCCCCCCCAACACCCCCCTCTCTCTCTTTCTCCCCTCTTTCCCGGGCGCTGCTACCCCAAAAAAAGAAACAACGGGGGGATGAAAACAAAAAACAAAAAAAAAAAAAGGGGGGGGGGGTGTGTTGTGTTGGGGGGGAAGGAATTAAAAATAAATCCCCCCCCCCCACTCCGTGGCTTCTTGCGAGCGAGAGGCGCTTTAGGAGAGGAGGAAGAGGAGGGCGAGGAAGGGCAGGAGGAGGGCGATGGCGGCGGTGGCCGGGCGGGCGGCGGCGGCGTTGCTGCAGTGGGCTCGGTTGGCACCGATGCAGGCGGCGTAAGCCATGGCGTGGGGGATGTAGTTTTGCTCGTGGACCCCGTGGAGGAGGTGGGCCATGGGGCCGCGGGCGAAAACCGCCACGTCTTCGCCGCCGTGGGTCTCCTGGCGCAGCGGCACGGCCGATTGGGCCTGGTAGTCGGCGTGCGCTGGGGGGAAAGGGGGCGGGGGGGAAAAAAACGCCAAAATTCAGAATAATTCCCCCCCCCGCTCAAAAAAAATCACTCGTTTTAACCAGGCTGCGGCACTTTCAGGGGGTTTCGCCCCCGAAAAAAACGCTCACCGAAATCCACGGCGGAGACGTTTTCTCGTTCGCCCGCCACGATTTTATAGCCGGGGCCGTTGCCGTAGAGGATGGAGGTGAAGGGTTTGCGGTCCACGTCGCTCTGCATGGGGGCCAGACCTGGGGGGGTGGCACCGTCAACAGGAGGGGGACGTCCCCGAGGTGTCCCCGGGGTTGTCCCCGGCACCATCAGTGGGACGGGGCCATCCCCGGGGTTGTCCTCGGCACCGTCAGCAGGGCGGAGGCATCCCCAAGGTGTCCCCGGGGTTGTCCCCAGCACCGTCAGGGGGATGGAGACATCCCCGAGGTGTCCCCAGCACCGTCAGGGGGACAGGGTTGTCCCTGGCACCGTCAGTGGGACACGGAGGAGTCCCCAAAGTGTCCCCAGGGTTGTCCCTGGCACCATCAGCAGGACACGGCGACATCCCCAAGGTGTCCCCAGGGTTGTCCCCAGCACCGTCAGGGGGACGGAGACATCCCCAAGGTGACCCAGGGTTGTCCCTGGCACCGTCAGGGGGACGGAGACATCCCCAAGGTGTCCTCAGGGTTGTCCCTGGCACCATCAGCAGGACGGAGACGTCCCCAAGGTGTCCACGGGGTTGTCCCCAGCACTGTCAGCGGGATGGGGCCATCTGTGAGGTGTTCTCGGGGTTTGTCCCCAGCATCATCAGCGGGACACGGAGACATCCCCGAGGTGTCCCCAGGGTTGTCCCCGGCACTGTCAGCGGGATGGAGACGTCCCCAAGGTGTCCCCAGGGTTACCCCCGGCACCATCAGGGGGACGGAGACATCCCCGAGGTGTCCCCAGCACCGTCAGTGGGACGGAGGCATCCCCAAGGTGTCCCCAGGGTTGTCCCTGGCACTGTCAGCAGGACAGAGACGTCCCCGGGGTTGTCCCCAGCACCATCAGGGGGACACAGAGGAGTCCCCAAAGTGTCCCCAGGGTTGTCCCTGGCACCGTCAGCAGGACAGAGACGTCCCCGGGGTTGTCCCCAGCACCATCAGGGGGACACAGAGGAGTCCCCAAAGTGTCCCCAGGGTTGTCCCTGGCACCGTCAGCAGGACACGGAGACATCCCCAAGGTGTCCCCAGGGTTGTCCCCGGCACCATCAGCAGGACATGGAGACATCCCTGAGGTGTCCCCAGCACCATCAGGGGGACGGAGACATCTCCAGGGTTGTCCCCGGCACCGTCAGCGGGACGGGGCCATGCCCGAGGTGTCCCCAGGGTTGTCCCCAGGGTTGTCAGTGGGACATGGAGACATCCCCATGGTGTCCCCAGGGTTGTCCCTGGCACCGTCAGCAGGACAGGGCCATGCCCGAGGTGTCCCCAGGGTTGTCCCCGGCAGGGACTCACCGAAGATGGGGTTGCCACGCGGGGTGTAGCCGCCGAAGGTGAAGACGTGCGAGTGGTCGGCGGTGACGACGCTGAGGGTGTCGCGGGGCGAGGTGAGGCGGGCGGCCAGCCCGATGGCCCGGTCCAGCTCCACCGCCTCGTGCAGCGCCTGCTTCGCCTTCCCCTCGTGGTGCCCGTGGTCGATGCGGCCCCCTGCGACCCCCGGCACCGCTCGGCATCGCCCGCCGCGGCCCCGGCATCCTCCATCCCCCCCGCCTCGGCATCTCTCACTCCCCTTCTCTTCCCAGCTTTGCACCCCTTATCGCCCCTTTTTCATGCCCCCCCTTTTTTCACACCCTCTCCCCCCCATACCCCCCTTTTCGCATCCCCACCACCCCCTTGGTCCCCCCCTTTGCATCCCCCCCGTCATCCCCCTCTTTTTGCACCCCCCATCCCTCCCGTTATCCCTCCTGCTTTGCAGCCCCCCGTTGCCCCATTTATCCCCCCCCTTCTTGCACCCCTCCATCACCCCTTTATCCCCCCCTTTTTGCATCCCTCATCATCCCCCAGTTTTTACACTCCTCCCTCACCCCTTTATCCCCCCTTTTTTTGCACCCCCATCCCCCCCTCTTTTTGCCCCCCCGTCATCCTCCGCCTTTTTGCCCCCCCATCACCCCCTTTATCCCCCCTTTTCTGTATTCCCCCATCACCCCTTTCATCCTCCCTCCTTTTCGCGTCCCTCATCCCCCTCTTTTCCCCCCATGCATCCTCCCATCACCCCCTTTTACTCCCCCTTTGCACCCCCCCATCACCCTCCCCACTCCCCCTTTGCACCCCCGTACCTCCCTTTCCTTCCCCCCCGCCCCCCCCACCTTCAACCAGGAGGAAAAACCCCCGGGGATTTTTCTGGAGCATCCTGATGGCTACAGCCACCATCTCGGTGAGGGACGGGTCCGTCTCGTTATTCCTATCCAGCTCGTACACCATGTCACCCGGCTCGAAGAGGCCTGGGGACAGTGACGCTGCTGGGGACATCCTTTCCCCACGAAAAAAAAAAAACCCACCCAAAAAAGAGGGCCAAATCCAGCCCCGTCGCTTGGTCGCTTGCCGCTCGTGCTGGCTCAAGCGTTTCAGCCGCCCCCGGATCCAGCGTGATTAGATAGGAGCCGGGGAGATGCTCCCAGCCCTTCCTTCCTCTGGCCCGGCCAAATCCTGCAGCCCGGCTGGGCTGGAGAATCGCAACGAGGGGCAAAAATCCCTGTGTCTCCAAGGAGTGAAACTTCCAGCCCTTTGCGGGGGTACCGGCATCCCCAGGGAGTGAGAATTGCATCCCTTTGGGGGTACCAGCATCCCCGGGGGGGGGTACCAGCAGCATCCCAGGGGCAGGTACCAGCATCCTTTGGAGGTACCAGCATCTTTGAGGGGGGGGGGGGGGGTACCAGCATCTCTTGCAGGTAGCAGCATCCCTGGGGTGGGGGGGGGGGAGGCGGGTACAAGTATCCCCAGGGGAGTACCAGCATCCTTGGCGGGGGGGGTAACAGCATCCCCAGGGGAGTAGCAGCATCTTTGCAGGGGGTACCATCCCTGGAGGGGGGGGGCCAGGACCAGTATCCCTGGGGGGGTACCAGCATCCCTGGGGAGGCCAGGACCAGTATCCCTGGGGGGGTACCAGCATCCCTGGGGAGGCCAGGACCAGTATCCCTGGGGGGGTACCAGCATCCCTGGGGGGGCCAGGACCAGTATCCCCAGGGGGGTACAAGTATCCCCAGGGGAGGACCAGCATCCTTGGCGGGGGGGGTAACAGCATCCCCAGGGGAGTAGCAGCATCTTTGCAGGGGGTACCATCCCTGGAGGGGGGGGGCCAGGACCAGTATCCCTGGGGGGGTACCAGCATCCCTGGGGAGGCCAGGACTAGTATCACTGGGGGGGTACCAGCATCCCTGGGGAGGCCAGGACCAGTATCCCTGGGGGGGTACCAGCATCCCTGGGGGGGCCAGGACCAGTATCCCCAGGGGGGTACAAGTATCCCCAGGGGAGGACCAGCGTCCCTGGGGGGTTGGGACCAAAATCCCCGGGGGGGTACCAGCATCCCTCGGGGGTTGGGAGCAGTATCCCCGGGGGGGTACCAGCGTCCCTCGGAGGTAGCAGCATCCCTGGGGGGTCGGGAGCAGTATCCCCGGGGGGGTACCAGCGTCCCTGGGGGGTCAGGACCAGCATCCCCCGGCGGGTACCAGCATCCCTCGGAGGTAGCAGCATCCCTCGGGGGTCAGGAGCAGTATCCCCGGGGGGGTACCAGCATCCCTCGGAGGTAGCAGCATCCGGGGGATGGTGGGGTGGGTACCAGCATCCCCAGGGGTGTAGCAGCATCCTTGGGCGGGGGGGGGCGGGATACCAGCATCCCCGGGGGTAACTGGCAGCTCCAGCTGCCCCAGCAGCCCGGGAGGGGCCGGGGGATCCCCCAAAGCACCCGGTTGAGGCCGGGGCACCCTTGGGGTGCCGGGACTCACCCAGGAGGAAGTCGACGCGGCTGAGGTTGAGCGCCAGCAGGTCCCGCCGGTGCCACACGTACCTGGCCACCTGGGGGGGACAGGCAGGTTGTCACCTCCCCGTGGCCTCCGCCAACCCCCAGGGCTGCTTTATATATCACCCCCACCCCCAAAACAACATGTGTGTTTACCCCTTCCCGCCCCCCCAAAAAAAAAAAAAATAGGTCCCCGTCACCTTGCCGGGGGGCTTGGCATCGTGCCAGGCCTGCACGAGGTCCCTGCGGTCCAGGCGGGTTCCCCGATGCTTGTCCTCGTGGGGGTACTCCACGTCGCTGGCATTTTTGGGGAACATGTATTTCCGCCCGCCGCCCAAGATCACCTGCGAAAGAGGAGGGGGGGGAAAAAAAAAAAAACAAAACCGCATTTTTAAAAAGTATTTTTAATTCTTTTTATCCCCCCCCCGACACACACCCTATTTTGGGTTTAACGGAGGGGGGGAAACCCCCGAGGAGGCGGAGCGGGATGTCCAGGAAAACCCTGGCGTCGCGTAAAAATAATAATAATAATTAAAAAAAAAAAAAAGCGGGCGAAAACACGCGAGGAATTTCACCTCGCTCGAAATAACCCTGAATGCCTTCCTATTAATTAAAACCCAAGGCGAAAAATAACCATTTCCAGCAGCAAATTTGGCTTTTTTTTTTTTTTAATTTTTTTTTTTTTTTTTTTTTCTTCACATCGGTGGGAGGGCTGCTCCACATCGGGGTCCCCGCGTGAACCCGCCGGGACGGAGCCCCATCCCGCGGCTCCCGCTGTTTGCTTTGGAGCCCGATTTATTTGGCCTCTGTTATTTATAACCGAGCAGAGATTTTTTTTTTTTTTTTTAATTCTTCCCCCCCCCCCCCCGCCGCCTTTCTCCGCGCAGAAGGTGAATTATAAAGCTGCAAAACGCTGCCGCCAAAATTATTAAGCGAAAAGAGAAAAAAAAAAAAAAGGGAAAAAAATGTCTTTTCCCCACTATATAATTATTTCCAGCCTGGGACGGAGTTAAAATTATATTAAAGGGATAAAAAAAAAAAAGAAGAAGAAGAAGAGGCTATTAAAGAGCTAAATAACAGGCTGAAATGTTTTGCTTTGGGGCTATTTTGAAGGACAGAAGAGTATTTATTTGCAGGGCTGAATTTCTGGGTAAATCCGCAGCGAGGGGCAGGATCGGGGGGGGAAAGGGAAGGGTTTTGGGCATGGGAAGTACGGGAAAGGAGAGGGCTGAGTGGAGGCGGGGGTTACGCGGGATTTGGGGGTCTGGAGGTACAGGGGTTGGGGGTCTGGTGCTCCAAGCGATGGTGGTCCCAGCCCTACAGCTGGCGGGGGTCCTGGTGGTGCACCCATCAGTGGTCCCCGTCCCGTCTCCACCCAACAGTCCTGGTACCCCAGCCATGGGTGGTCCTGGTCCTACATCTGCTGAGGGTTCTGGCTCTGCACCCATGGGTGGTCCTGACCCCAGATCTGCTGGGGGTTCTGGCTGTGCACCCATGGTGGTCCTGGTCTCATATCTACCCAGGGTTCTGGCTCTGCACCCATGGGTCGTCCTGATCTCATATCTACCCAGGGTTCTGGCTCTGCACCCATGGGTGGTCCTGGTCTCATATCTACCCAGGGTTCTGGCTCTGCACCCATGGGTCGTCCTGATCTCATATCTACCCAGGGTTCTGGCTCTGCACCCATGGGTGGTCCTGACCCCAGATCTGCTGGGGGTTCTGGCTCTGCACCCATGGGTGGTCCTGGTCTCATATCTACTCAGTGTTCTGGCTCTGCACCCATGGGTGGTCCTGACCCCAGATCTGCTGGGGGTTCTGGCTGTGCACCCATGGTGGTCCTGGTCTCATATCTACCCAGGGTTCTGGCTCTGCACCCATGGGTCGTCCTGATCTCATATCTACCCAGGGTTCTGGCTCTGCACCCATGGGTGGTCCTGACCCCAGATCTGCTGGGGGTTCTGGCTCTGCACCCATGGGTGGTCCTGGTCTCATATCTACTCAGTGTTCTGGCTCTGCACCCATGGGTGGTCCTGACCCCAGATCTGCTGGGGGTTCTGGCTGTGCACCCATGGTGGTCCTGGTCTCATATCTACCCAGGGTTCTGGCTCTGCACCCATGGGTCGTCCTGATCTCATATCTACCCAGGGTTCTGGCTCTGCACCCATGGGTGGTCCTGACCCCAGATCTGCTGGGGGTTCTGGCTCTGCACCCATGGGTGGTCCTGGTCTCATATCTACTCAGTGTTCTGGCTCTGCACCCATGGGTGGTCCTGACCCCAGATCTGCTGGGGGTTCTGGCTGTGCACCCATGGTGGTCCTGGTCTCATATCTACCCAGGGTTCTGGCTCTGCACCCATGGGTCGTCCTGATCTCATATCTACCCAGGGTTCTGGCTCTGCACCCATGGGTGGTCCTGACCCCAGATCTGCTGGGGGTTCTGGCTCTGCACCCATGGGTGGTCCTGGTCCTATGTCTGTTGGGGGTTCCGACTCTGCACCCATAGGTGTTCCTTGTCTCATATCTGCTGGGGGTTCTGGCTCTGCACCCACCAGTGGTCCTGACCCTGTATCTGCTGGGTGTTCCAGCTCTACACCCATGGGTGGTCCTGGTCCCATATTTGCTGGAGGTCCTGCCTCTGCAGCCATTGGTGGTCCCAGTCCGATATCTTCTGAGGGTCCTGGCTCTGCACCCGTTGGTGATACTGGCCCCATATCTACCCACAATCCTGGTCCTGCACCCATCGGTGGTCCTTACCCAACATCTATTGGGGGTCCTGGCTCTTCACCCACTGGTGGTTCCAGCCCAACATCTACTGGGGGTCCTGGTCCCACATCTACCCATGGTCCTGTCCCCGGGGAGTCCTGTTCCCATCCCTGGTGGCCCCATCCCTGGCTGGCTCCAGCCCACATCCCTGCTGGCCCTGTCCCCACCCCTACCTCAATGTCGGGAATGTTCTCCACCAGCTGCCGGGCGATGTCCTTGCAGCCACCCTCCAGCGCATCGGGGGGCATCTCTCCATCCGAGTACCAGTCGCGGTTGGCGGAGTGGGCGTAGGCAGCGCTGGGTGTCGCGTGGGTCACCCGCGTGGTGGTGACGATGCCCACCGCCTTGCCTGCACCACGAATTCAGGGGACAAGGGTGAGAACAGCCCCAAACCCCACCGCTTAACCCACCCCCCCACCCCGGCACCCCACCAGCCCCTCACCTGCATCCTTGGCCCAGCGGAGGATGGAGGTCACCTCCTGGCCCTTGGTGGTGTTGCAGCGGTCACGGGTGACGCCGGCGCTGACGCCCACCGTCCCCTCGTTGGCTTTGACGCCGCAGAGGTAGGCGGTGGCCGTGCCCGCGCTGTCGGGCACCTGCGCGTTGGTGTTGTAGGTCTGAGGGGGCGGGGGGAGATAAATAAAATACCACCATCGTCATCATCATCACCATCACCAACCATCACCATCATCGTCGCCACCACCATCATTGCCACCATCATCCCCAACCACCACCATCCCCAACCACCACCATCCCCAACCACCACCATCCCCACCCCTGGAGCATCATCACCATCGTCATCGCCCACCCTGGGGCATCATCGCCATCATCATCCCCATGCTGGGGCTTCAACACCATCATCATCCCCCACCCTGGGGCATCATCACCATCATCATCCCCACCCTGGGGCATCATCACCATCATCATCCCCCACCCTGGGGCGCCATCACCATCATCATCCCCCCACCCTGGGGCACCATCACCATCATCATCCCCCACCCTGGGGCACCATCACCATCATCATCCCCCACCCTGGGGCACCATCACCATCGTTATCCCCACCCTGGGGCACCATCACCATCATCATCCCCACGCTGGGGCTTCAACACCATCATCATCCCCCACCCTGGGGCACCATCACCATCGTTATCCTCACCCTGCTGCTCCCCTCTTCGTGCTGTTTGGCTGCACTGGACGCCCATCCTGCCCGTGCCCCCCCTCTTCTGCCCCTTGTCCCCCCCTCTCTTTTGCCCCCGAGGTGGTTGCGCATCATCGTCTTGCTGCGTTTTTAACGCCTTTAGCCTTTTTTCAGCCCATTTTTAGGCAGGGAGAGAGACCAGCCGCCGCCGCGAGCATCCCCCGCGGAGCGAAGGGAGACAGCGGCGACTTCCAATTTAGTAATAATTAAAAAAAAAAAAAAAGCCTTTTGTTCAGCAAAATGACCCCAGGAGAAGCGGGGCGGGGTGGGGGGGGGGGGCGTCCCGTGGCTTCCCACGGCCGAGCGGGCCTCATCCTGCCCCCCCTCTGGGTTCCCACGGGCCAGACCCTGGCACGGCGAGCGGGCACCGGAGCCAGCTGCCTTCGCCCGCCCCTGACCTAATTCCGTCTCCCGGTCGATGCCGGCCGCCCGCCCGCGACCTTGCGGTGGGTGTCGCGTCGTCGTCGTCGTCCCCCCAACTCTACCCCGGAGTGGGGGGGGGTTGTTGTCCCGGGGGGCTCACCTTGGCCAAGGCGACGTAGGGGAACTTGTCCATCTCCAGCAGGCTCTCCTCGCCCTTGCGGTTCTGCAGCTGCCCTTTGAGGATGCGGGCGGCCGTGACGGTGGAGACGCCCATCCCTGCCGGGGCACCCGTCAGCTCCCGCCGAGCGCGGGGCAGCTCGTCGCACCCGTGTCGCCGCGCGTCGGCCCGCGCCCGGTTTATCCCGGCACCCCATTTGTTGCGAGCCCGAATTTACCCCACTTGATTGCAAACCCGATTTACCCCAGCGCCCAGTTTACGGCAAACACGGTTTTACCGCAGCACCCAATTTTTACCGCTGCACCCAATTTTTACCGCAGCACCCCATTTCTTCGCAGATCCAGTTTATGGCAGCACCCAGTTTATCGCAAACCTGGTTCATCCCCGCACCCGCTTCATCACAAACCCAATTTATCCCAGCGCCCAGATTATTGCAAACCTGATTTATCGCAGCACCCAGTTTATCGCAGCACCCAGTTTATCCCAGCACCCACTTTATCATAAATCCACTTTATCCCAGCACCCAATTTATTGCAAACCCAATTTATTGCAGCACCCAGTTTGTCCCAGCACCCCGTTTATTGCAAACCCAGTTTATCCCAGCGCCCACTTTATCATAAATCCACTTTATCCCAGCACCCGATTTATTGCAAACCCAGTTCATCCCAGCGCCCACTCAATCACAGCACCCAGTTTACGGCAAACACCATTTATTGCAGCACCCGATTTACGGCAAACCCAGTTCATCCCAGCACCCAGCTTATTGCGAACCCGGTTTATCCCAGCGCCCGATTTATTGCAAACCGGATTCATCCCAGCGCCCAGCTTATCGCAAACCCAGTTTATCCCAGCACCCAGTTTATCCCAGCACCCAGTTTATCGCAAACCCGGTTTATCCCAGCACCCAGTTTATCCCAAACCCAGTTTATCCCAAACCCAGTTTATCCCAGCACCCAGTTTATCCCAGCACCCAGCTTATCGCAAACCCAGTTTATCCCAGCACCCAGTTTATCCCAGCACCCAGTTTATCGCAAACCCAGTTTATCCCAAACCCAGTTTATCCCAGCACCCAGTTTATCGCAAACCCAGTTTATCCCAAACCCAGTTTATCCCAGCACCCAGTTTATCCCAGCACCCAGCTTATCGCAAACCCAGTTTATCCCAGCACCCAGTTTATCGCAAACCCAGTTTATCGCAAACCCAGTTTATCCCAAACCCAGTTTATCCCAGCACCCAGTTTATCGCAAACCCAGTTTATCGCAAACCCAGTTTATCCCAGCACCCAGTTTATTCCAAACCCAGCTTATCGCAAACCCAGTTTATCCCAGCACCCAGTTTATCCCAGCCCCAGTTTATCCCAGCACCCAGTTTATCCCAAACCCAGTTTATCGCGAACCCAGTTTATCGCAGCCCCCGCCTCATCGCGGCACCCAACTTACGGCAAACCCGGTTTATCCCAGTGCCCAGATTACTGCAAACCCCATCGATCCCAGCACCCAGTTGGCCGCAAACCCCGTTTATCGCCGCACCCAATTTTTTTCGCAAATCCAATTTATCGCAGCCCCCCCTCCCCCCCCCCCTTTATCGCACCCAACCGACCGTCGCCCCCCACTCCCCCATCCTCAGGGCAGCCCCCCGAGCACGGCAGCCCCCTCCTCCTCACCCTCACCCCCCCCGCCCCCGGGTGGGTGCCCCCGTCTCACCGTCGCCCAGGAAGAGGATGAGGTTCTTGGCCACGTTCTGGTTGAGGCGCTGGAGCCGCAGGGCGTCCCGCAGGGTCTCCTGCGCCTGCCCCCGCCAGTACTCGGGGTCCTTCTCCCTCTCTGCACGGGGGGAACCTCCATAGCACCCAACAGCACCCACTTTTGGGGCGTACACCCCCCCACACCCACCCCCCAACCTCACCTACCCGGGACCAGCTGCGCCGAGCAGAGCTGGGCGAGGAGGAGGAGGAGGAGGAGGAGGAGAGCCTTCATCCTGCGGGCGCTGGGTAGGAGAGAGCTGCGGGGCCGGGGGGGGGGCACCCGCTCCGGGCCTCAGTTTCCCCACCGAGACCTTCGCCCCGGAGCTCGGCCAAGCGAGGACGGGAGGGAAATGTCCCCTCCCCGCGCGGTCACCGGTCCGATGTGACCACCTGGGGACGTGCCAGCTCCCCCCCCCGGCTCCCAACCCTCCCCCCCCCATCCCTGGCCATCGGTCCCACGGGGCGTCACCTCCCTGGCACCAACCCGGGGCTGGGGGACGGTGGCACGGCCCACGCATGGCGTGGCACAGCATCCCCAGCGCGTGTCCCTGTCCCCATGGCGGTTGTGACCCCCACTGCACAGGGAGGTCCCCATCGCATGGCCATGTCCCCGTCGCGTGGCCGTGTCCCCATTGTGCACCCATGGCTCATCCCATGTGTGTCTCCATCCCATGTCTGTGTCCCCGTCCTGTGCCCGTGTCCCCGTCCTGTGCCCGTGTCCCCGTCCTGTGTCCCCATCGCGTCTGTGTCCCCATCACATTTGTGTCCCCAGCCTGTGTCCCCAGCCCGTGCCTGTGTCCCCTTTGTGTGCCTGTGTCCCCAGCCTGTGTCCCCATCGCGTCTGTGTCCCCATCGCGTCTGTGTCCCCGTCCCGTGCCCGTGTCCCTGTTGCACATCTGCGTCCCCATCGCACACACGCGTCCCCATCACATGCCCCTGTCCCCACTGCGCCTCCATGTCCCCATGGCACGCCCCCGTCCCCATGGCACACCATCCCCAGCCCGTGTCACCATCGTGTGGCCACGTCCCCATGGCCCCCCCCGTCTCCCTGTTGCACACCTGTCCCCGTTGCACGCCCCTGTCCCCACCCCATGCCTGTGTCCCCATCACAACTCCACGTCCTTGCTGTATGCCCGTGTCCCCCACCCTGTGCCTGTGTCCCCCCCACATGCCCATGTCCCCGTTGCACACCCGTGTCCCCATGGCACCCCCATGTCCCCATGGCACCCCCGTGTCGCTGTGGCACATCTGTCCCCGTTGCACGCCCCTGTCCCCACCCCATGCCTGTGTCCCCATCCCAAGTCCACACCCTTGCTGCATGCCCGTGTCCCCCATCCTGTGCCTGTGTCCCCCCCGTGCCCGTGTCCCCATCACGTCTCCATGTCCCCATTGCACGTCCGTGTCCCTGTTGCACGCCCGTGTCCCCATCACCCACCTGTGTCCCACCACATGCCCGTGTCCCTGTCGCACCCCCGTGTCCCCATCACACCCCCCGTGTCCCCGCTGCACCCCCGTGTCCCCATCGCACGCCCATGTCCCCGTCGCACCCCCGTGTCCCTGTCGCACCCCCGTGTCCCCGTTGCACACTCATGTCCCCATCCCACCCCCCGCATCCCCATCGCACCCTCCCCCGCCGTTGCTCTCAATCCCCCCCCCCTCCCCTCCCCAGGGACCCCCTGCTCCCCCGGGGGTGGCAGCGGTGGCCCCGGGGGGGGGGGTGTCCTTACACACACACACACACACACACACACACACACACACACACGCACACACGTACCCGCACAAAGTTGGGTCCCGACACCCACGTCCCTCCTGGGCGGCGGGAGGAGGCCGGCCCGGGGGGACAGCGAGCCCTTAAATCCCCCCCGCACCGGCCTTCGCCTCCTCCTCCTCCTCCCCTTCCTCCACCCTCCCCCCGCGGCCAGCACGGGGAGAAAGGCGGGGGGGGGGGGGGGGGAGAAAAGGCAACAAACTGGGCTTACTGGTGCCCTCTGCCGGGTTTGACTGGGAGGACTGGGAGGACTTGGGGGGGGGCGGGCACCCAAGCGCGGATGTGGGTGCTGAGGAACCCCCCCCCCATCCCACCCCCCCCCGCAGGCTGGGGGAAAGCGGGGTGCACCCCTGGGGCGGGGGGGGAGGGGAAGTTAGATGAGTGGTTTTGTGTTTTACCGGATTTTGCATTATTTTCACCCAAAACGTGCCAGCGACACGAGCGTGGGTTGGGGGGGGGGGGGGGGGGGAGGATGGAGAAGGAGTTGGGGGGAGGGGGACGGTCTTCCCTGCCTCAGTTTCCCCGCCGGGGGGGGGGCACCGTGGGGCCCCGCGTGGCTTCCCAGAAGGTGGCAGTCTCAGCCCAAAAATCCGCCCCCCCCCCCCCCCCCCCCCGCCCCGAAAGCTTCGGGGTGTCACCAAGGGCGCCCTGACGCCACGGGGATGGGCAGGGCTCCTGCAGGCCCCCCCCAATCCCCCCGGCATCCCCCCCCGCTCCCGACACCGTCCCTTTGCATCCCGCCCCCCCGTTTCTTTGGAGGTTTGTCGCTCCATCCGTGAGACGAGCGTGTCAGTGCTCAGCCCGCCGGCCCGGCACAGGGGTCCGGGGTGGTGGCACCGTGTCCCTCCCCCCCCCCCCCATAGGTCACCCCATATGCAACGTCGCTGCGGGTGCTGGAAAGCTAATTGGAAAGCTAATTAAAAAGCTCGTTAGCCCGGCACACGGAGAGCCGCAATCTGGGGAACTCCTCGCTGCGAGGCCACGTGCACGAACCCGGCCAGGCTCGAACCCCGAAACCCTGCGAGGGGCTGTGAAACACGGGGGGGGAGGTGGGGGGGGCGGGCAAGGCTTATAAATTTATAAGCTCGCACCATTGCACGCTCGCAAAATCGTGCCCTTGCACGAGCGGGGGCGCGCACGCTCGCACGACGGTCTGCGTGCACACAATCGCGGGCTCGCACGTGATTGTGCGCTTGCACGCTCACGCAGTCGCCTGCGCCCACGCGTGCGACGCGGCACGCGTGCCTCTCCCCCCCTCACACCCCCCGGGCCCTTGCACGGGTGCGTGCTTGGCGGCTCGCGAAACCGCTCGCTTGCACGAGCGCGGGGCTTCGCGGCCTTCCTTGCACGCTCGCCTGCGGGCACGGCCGCGCGCTTGCACGCTTTGGGCCCCCGGCAGCACCGCCTGCTCGCACAACCGCGCGCTCGCACAACCGTACCCTCGCACAACCGTACCCTCGCACAACCGCGCACTCGCACAACCACGCGCTCGCACAACCGTACCCTCGCACAACCACGCGCTCGCACAACCGCGCACTCGCACAACCGTACCCTTGCACAACCGTACCTTCGGACAACCACGCGCTCGCACAACCATACCCTCGCACAACCGCACGCTCGCACAACCACTCAGTCGCACAACCGTACCCTCACACAACCATACCCTCGCACCACCGCACGCTCGCACCAACACCCCGCATCCCTGCGCCGGCGAGTGAGTTGCCGTGATTTACCGGGGGGGATGCTCGCAGCAGCTGCTGGGGGGGTGGGGGGGGGGAAGGGGACACAAACACAGGACACACAGGGACCCCCCCCAAGGCGGGATTTGGGCCCCCCGAAAGAGTTAAAGGAGGCGGGGGAGGAGCCCGCCCCCCCCCCCCGCCCCCCCCCGGCGGCCCCATTGGTTTCCCATCCCAGGTACGGCCTTTGCTCGTCACCCGCCGTCACTCTCCGCCGCGTAACGAGCTGCGCCGGGGCTCAGCGGAGCCCGCCCCGGGGGTGGGGGGTGGGGGGGGGCCGAGGCCGGCGGGAGCGGGGGGGCAGCCATGGTGAGTGAATGCGGGGGGGGGGGGGGGGGGGGCGGCGCAGGCGGCACCCCTAATGCGGGTGGGGGGGTTGGGGGTCGGGTCATCTGGCCGAACCGGGGCGATGCGTCGCCCGTGGGATGCGTGTTGCAACCCCCCCATGGGATCCCCCAAGGGACCCCCCTCTGCACCCCCATGGGACCCCCCTTTTCCCCCCCACAAGTGACTCCCATGCACCCCCGAAGGGACCCCCATGGCATCCCCACAGAACCCCCGTGGGCCCCCATTTCACCCCATGCACCCCCCCATGGAACCCCCATTGCACCCCCCCAAGGGACCCCCATAGGACCCCAGTGCACCCCCCCAAGGGACCCCCACGGGATCCAGCCGCACCCCCATGGGACCCCCATGGGATACACCTGTAGCCCCCTGGGACCCCCCAACACCCCCCAACGCACCCCCCCTTGCACCCTCCAAGGGACCCCCCACCAACACCCCTGCGTGCCCCCCCCCGTCACCGCCCATCGACTCCCCCAGCCGGCTTTGCTTTGTGGCCAGCGGGTCCCCAGGGTGGGGGGGGGACACCAAAGTGGGTGCCCCCCCCCCAGCCCCCAGCCCTTGACCCAAACCCGCAGGGATTTGCACTGGGTTTCCCCCTGCAAGTGGAGGGGTGCCCCCCCCCCCCAGCAGCACCCACTTTTGGAGGGGGGGGCTCTTTGCAAACTGGCCTCCTCCCTCCCCCCCCCCCCGGGTTTTTTTTGGCAAACTTTAACCGGTTTTTGTTCCTTTTTAGGCTTTTTTTTTTATTATTTATCTGCAGCTGGGGGCTCCCTGCAAAACTGGGTGCCCCCCCCCCCAGCACCCCTATGTCCCAGCCCCCCCCCCCCATCCCAGCACCCCTAATTAACGCCAGGGCCCCTAATGAAAGCCAGGCGTTGCTAATTACCCCCTGAGCATCTTAATGAGCCGCTGGGTGCTGACTGCAGGTCCTGGAGGTGCAGGGGGCACCCATGGGTGCTGGGGGGGAGCCCGGGCGGGCGCCGCTGGGTGCGGGGGAGGTTTGGGGGTGCGGGGATGGTCTGGGGGGGCTGGGGGTGAAATTAGGAGTTGGGGGGGGGGGAAGAGAAACGCCATCGCCCGCGATCGCGGCCGTGGTTGCTCCGAAATGGCGCCCGGGCGGGAATTGAAAGGAACCGGCGGCGGCGCCCCGATACCGGGGTGAGGGGCTCCCCCACCACCACCACGATACCGGGGTGAGGGGGCTCCCCCGGAGGGTGTGGGGGGGGTGGGGTGCAGGGTGGTGGGTGCCCCCTTCCCACCTCCCCCCCCCCCGGACCTTCCTCGGCGGCTGCGGGCTCGAAACGCTCGGGGTTTATTGTTTTTTAAGGCGGAGGAGCGGTTTGGGGGCAAATCGGGCGATTTAAGGCCCGGCGAAGACTTTTATAAGTTAGGAAGAGAAGGGAGGGGAAAACCCTCGGCTTGGAGGGGGGGGTGTAAAGCATGCGTGCCCCCCCGCACCCGTGGGTCCCCCCCACCCTGTTGGAGCTGCGTTTTTATTGTGACTTAAACAAAAAGCAGAGCGGGGGGTGGCCAAAAACCACCCCGTTTTGACCCCAAAAAAGGGGGTGTCGCTGCTTTGCAAGCTGGAGCAGTGAGGGGTGGGCAGCACCCATGGGTGCTGCTTTGCCCCCATGCCCCCAATGTGGGGTAAGGTGGTGGTGGGGGGGTAACGGCGTTAAAAATACCTCCCGGACCCAATTTCCCTCAAATTAAAGATGCTGGGGGTTGATCCCGGGGGTGTTTGGGTGGGGGGGGGAGGTGTTCAAGCTCAGCTTGGATTCCCCGATGTCTAATATGGGGTTGAGCCAGCACATCCCTAGAGAAAGGTTGGGGGGGGGGGGGGGGGGGGAAGGTGTTTTTCCCCCCCCCCCTTTTCTCTTTTTCCTGCTGTTTTCAGTGTGGGGCAGGCAGGCGGGGTGGGGGATCGCCGAAAAAACCTCATTTCCTCAGGAAACGGAGTGCAAACCTTGGCTGGAAGCTGGGACTTCAGGAATTCGGTGCCGTGGGGGCTTCATGGACTCCCCCCCCCCCCCGCCCGCCCCCTCACCCCGGGGATTTGTGCCTGGAGCTGTGAATTTCAGCCATGCGCGAAGTGCGAAAACAAGGGGGAAAAGTGAAAGCGGATGGAAAAAAAGTATAAAATCAGATTTCACCGGCGATAAAATCCTGCAGTTAAAGCTTCCTCCCCCTTCCCGCGTTGCAGTTTGCAGGCTCAAGGCACCTGGAGGAGATTTTGGGGCTGGAAACTGAGCTTTTTGCACAACCGAGGAGGGAAACTGCCTTTTTTTTCTTTTAACCCTTTTTCCTCCCCGGGGTGGGTTTTGTGGCTGATTAAAGCCAGGCTGCGACCGGGGATCCGGGGGGAGGAGGGGATTCGTTAATAATTGTGCGAGGGGAAGTTGGGGAAGGCCATTAGCGGCGACGGGGCTGAGAACTTGCGCTTTCGTTGCGTGCGCCTTCCTGCCAGGGGAAACTGAGGTGCGGCTGCGTTGGGTTGGATCAACTCAGCGTCCCTTTGGGGACGATACCAGTGGGATGGGGACATCTGGATGGGTGCGAACCCCAGCCCTGCGCTGCGTGGGGGCCGAAGGGACGTGACCGGCGCCGCTCGGCCCGTCGGTGGCCGGGGCTCAGGGTGGGTTTTGGGGGGCTCACCCCCTCGGCGGCAGGCGGAGGGTTGTTTTCCCCGGCGGCAGACAATCTGGCTGGGTGGCAGGGCCGTGCCAGGGGGGAAGGAAACGGTGGCGGCGGCACGATAAGGGCCAGCTGCCAACCGGTGAGGTTTCCCCTTGTTTTTCTGCTGGGGGATGAGATAAGAGCAGGGCACCGGCGCGAGATAACGCCCCGGGGGACAAGGAGCTGGGAGGGAGCCCGTCAGTAGCCGAAATTCAAGGTGCCGTCGCCTTTGGGTGCTCAGAGGGAGCCACGGGGTGTTTCGGGGTGCGCACGGTTCGCAGATGGGGCGTGGAGCGCGAGCGAGCTGGTAGTTTCGGTGTGAAAAGCCATTTTCTCCGCTACCAGCCTTTCTCAGGTCCCCGGCACACCGGGCTTCCCCGGCACAGGGGAGGACCTGCACCCCGTTTCGGGGCCGGGAGCCGTTGGAGGAGGAACCGGCGTTATTCCAGGCTGAAGGGGAGGTTGCACAACGCGGCCCCGGGGGAAAGCGAGGCGGGTTCGGGCTTTGCTCAGCTTTTGGCTCCGGCTGCGTTGCTTTCCATAACCTTCCTCCGGTGTTTGTTTAGCGCTTTACTACCCCGGAGCCATTCGGGATTTAGCTCCCCGGAGGAGGAGGCGGCTTTAGGGGGTGCGTATCCCTTCCTCGCCCTCCTTCCTCCTCCTCGTCGGTCCCGAGCCCCTGAGCACCTCTGTTTGCCGTTCTCCCCGCGCAGATGTCGACCTACAAGCGGGCGACGCTGGACGACGAAGACCCCCTGGACTCCATCAGTGAAAGCGATGGGTACCCCAACGGCTTCCAGGTAGGGGTTCTTGTGTGGTTTAGCGGGGGGGGGAAAAAAGGCGATTTTAGGTCCTGGAAAGCAGCAAAGGAGGTTGGAGAAGGTTTTTCCGCCTGGGACCAGCCTTTCCACGGGGCAAAGTCTGGCGTGGGCAGAGCCGTGTTGGCTCCTGCTGCCCTTTGCTCCCCTCCCGGCAGCAGCGACGGGGGAGCCTGCGGGACCAGATCCTCTTTGCAAAGCCCCAGCACCCAGTTTTTTGCCGGCCGAGCCCCTTCCTGGCATGGCCGGGGCGAGCAATTATCGCGACGGTGGGAGCTTTGTCCCCACACAAAAGGGGATTAGGTTAATTCCTCCCTGAGCAGCGGGAAAGCGGCTTAAAAAGGACCACGGGTGGTGAGAAGAAACCCCACGGCTGCCAGCGTCCGGCCTTGCCGGGGAAGATTTGGGGCCGGAGCGACGCTCTCGGTGCCGGCCCTGCTGCCAGCCCCATCGGCCTCTGCCCAAAATGGTGTTTACTGCCCCAAAAATCAGGGCTCCGCTGTGTTTTTTCGCTTTCCCCGTCAGGGCCATCTCCGCTCGCCGTCACATCGGGATGTTTCCTGGGGATGTTTTTCGGCTGAGCGGGAGTATCCTGTTACGGCACTTCCCAATGCCGTGGTGGCCCCCACCCTCTCCCAGCGCCGGCGGTGGGGACAGGGACCACCGGGGGGGGGGCGGGGGGGATACAGCCGTGCTTGAGGAGGGATTCGGGTGGCACAGCGTAGCAGGTGAGCCTGCCGAAACGCTCGCCCCGCTCCCTTTCCTGCCATTGTGCCGCCCTTCCTGGCTGGTTTCTGGAAGGCAGCTGCCGCCTTTCCCAGCCCCAGCCATGTCGGATCCCTCGCCGGGGGCCAAATTCGTGCCGCGGGCTGCAGGGAGTCAAATGGGGGACGCACGGGTGGGTTTTTCCGCCAGTGGGGAAACGTCGCTGCTTTTCCCGCAGGTGAACTTCCGCGGCTCGAGGAGCAGCCCGGGGTGCTGGGCTGAGCGGACGCGCTCCGAGAAGCAGCTGCTGGTGGTGGTGGGGGTGCTGGGGACCGTGCTGGCCGCGTGTCTACTGGGTCTCATCTTCCAGTACAGAGCCCGTAAGTCCTCGCACCGCGCAGGGGTCCTACGCCCTTGACCTGGGGGGGGTGGGTTCGCTGGGATGGGATGCCTGGGTCCAGGACGGGATGCTCACCCGCCTCCCTTGCCCCAGGGCGGGATTCGGAGGTACCAGGCAGGATGTTCAGGTGTGGGGTGGGATGCGTGGGCACAAGACAGGGTGTTTGCCTGCATCCCTTGCCATGGGGCAGGATGCTGAGGCAGGGGATAGGATGCTTGCCTGCATCCCTCAGCCCAGGGTGGGATGCTCGGGCACGCGGCAGGGTGTTTGCCTGCATCCCTTGCCCCAGGAAGGGATGCGCGTCTCATGCTTTACCCCAGAACTGGATGCTTGGGCAGAGGATGGGATGCTTGCCCACATCCTTCCTCACTACAAGAAAGATTTTGAGGTGCTGGAGCGAGTCCGGAGAAGGGCGAGGGAGCTGATGAGGGGTTTGGAGCACAAGTCTCATGAGGAGCGGCTGAGGGAGCTGGGGGTGTTCAGCCTGCAGAAAAGGAGGCTGAGGGGAGACCTTCTCGCTCCCTACAGCTCCCTGAAAGGAGGGGGTAGCCGGGGGGGTCGGGCTCTTCTCCCAGGGAACAGGCGAGGGGACAAGAGGAAACGGCCTCAAGTTGTGCCAGGGGAGGTTTAGATTAGATATTAGGAAAAATTTTTATGCTGAAAGGGTTATCAAGCATTGGAAGAGGCTGCTCAGGGCAATGGTTGAGTCACCATCCCTGGAGGGATTTAAAAGCCGCGCAGACGCGGTGCTTAGCGATATGGTTTAGTGATGGTTTTTGTCAGAGTTAGGTTGATGGTTGGACTCGATGGTCTGAAAAGTCCCTTCCAACCTTGGCAATTCTATGATTCCATGATCCTTCCCAGGATGGGATGCTCAGGCGCTGGACAGGACGCTTGGGCACAGGATGAGACGCTCGCCCGCATCCCTCGCCCTGGGACGGGATGCTCGGGCAGGATGCTCGGGGATGGGATGCTGGTTCATATTACTTGCCCCTGGATATCGTTGCCCTGGAGCGGGGTGTTAAGGCACAGGGTGGGATGCTCGGGCACCAGATAGGATATTTGCCCACATCCTTCGTCACGGGGCAGGATGCTCCCTGGTGCAGCTCGTCACGCCGCGGCGGAGGAGCTGAACCCCTCATTCCCACCCCCCAGGGTCACCCGCCGTGTGCCTGTCGGAAGCCTGCATCTCCGTCACCAGCTCCATCCTCAGCTCGCTGGACCGGGCGGTGAATCCCTGCGAGGACTTTTTCAGCTACGCCTGCGGGGGCTGGATCAAGGCCAACCCCCTCCCCGATGGCCACTCGCGCTGGGGCACCTTCAACAACCTCTGGGAGCACAACCAGGCCATCATGAAGCATCTGCTGGGTGAGTACGTGGGAGCGGTGGGGACCCCCACGGGGCCAAGGAGTCCCTTTAGGTCCAGGGGATGCCAGAAACATGCCCGCGAGGACGTAAGGTTGGACTTAAACCCCCAGTGTCAAACCGATCCGTGACGCGTGCGCGCTGCAAGGACATTGGGAAGCAGATCCTGGCTGTGTTTGCTCTCCTGGATGCCCATGGGATTTTTGGCCGTGCTGACGCGGCTCTTTGGTGACGAGCAGGGGAAGGGTCCCGGCCTTGACTCCACAAACCCCATGGCGGCATTCCCAGGAGTTCTGAAATTCAGGATTTGCACCTCAGACTGCATCCAGAGACCGTAGCACCCCAATATCACCCCAAGGAGATGTTTTTTTCCTCCTGCTAGAGCTTCCAGCCTTTGTGAGCACCCTTTTTGGGGTGCTGGCTGCTGATCAGGCTGGTTTTTGGGGGGCCAAAATTCCCCCGGCGGAGGGAGGATCCTGGGCTCAGCCTCTGCGTGCGAACACCGAACTGGGGCGGCTTATCCGAGCAACCGGCGGGGACGGTTTGTTCAAGCTTTGAGCAAACAACTGGCTCCTTATCAGCACTTTCCACTGCGCCGGGGCTGATTATCTGAAAAGAGAAGGTTTGGGGAGAGTGTTGTCTTTCAGAAGAAGGGGGGTGGCGCGGGAACGGCTTCATCCCTGGCTCTTCCCGCAGAAATCTGGCGCTGGTTTTACCGGGAGAAGGGACCGGGCCTCCGTCCAAGCGGTCGCGCTCGGCATTTCCTTGAATTCCTTGGAGCCGAGGGACCTTTAGTTAATAAAACCACACAGCTGGGAAGCCAAAGGTGCAAGCTGTGTCATGAGGAAAATAAAATAAAAAAAAAAAAAAAAACAACAACAAAAAAAACCCCTAAACCTCTGGGGAAGCAGAATTTTAGAGTGGGGGGAAAAAAAAAATAAAAGGATGGTTTTGGGTTTTGGAGGCAGAGGAGAAAAATGGGTTTATTGTTCCTTCTCGCAGGAATAAATAATATAGAGCTGGAGAGCGCCAGCACGGGGGCAAGGGCAGCGCAGGGGGCTGGATGATGCTGGGAACATCAGAGCTGCTGGAAAAATGCTTTTTGTTTTTTCTTTCTTTATCTTTCTGCTCCAAAGAGCCGGAGCAGTCGCTGCGGGTGGGAGAGGAGATGGAGGCAGGAGGCCAGGAAGGGCTGGGGGCCACGGGATGCCCTTGGGGTCACAGAGGAGATCGGTGGGACAATCCTCGGCGCCTTTTTGGAGCCTGGCTTTGCCCAAAACGGGGCTGAATGTTTCTCCGGTGGAAGGATGGGGGCTCTGGCAGGCATCGGCAGGATGGGGGATGGATGTCCATCCTCGGGGACCCCCTGTGAGCCCCTCTGGCTACCTCCCGTAGAAAACACCACAGCCAACGTGTCGAGCGAGGCGGAGCGCAAGGCGCAGCGTTACTACCAAGCCTGCATGAACGAGAGCAAGATCGAGGAGCTGCGCGCTGCCCCGCTCATGGACCTCATCCAAAAGGTTCGTCCCCTGCCTTGCAGCAAAGCTGCCTTCCCCGGGCGGCTGCAAAATGGGAGGAAAAAGCTCCTTTATGGGCAGTCCCAGCCCCCTCCAGACCCCATTCCCGGTGCTTCCTGGGGAAGAGCATCCCTCAGGGCAGGCGGGCAGAGAGGGGAAGGGATTTGTAAGGTTTACAGGCAGGTCTTGCCTCTCCTGAGCTTTTTAGACCCATTGCAAGATGTTTCCCCCCAGGGTGGGCATTGGGGGGATATTTAAGCAGCTCCAGGTGGTCATTCCTTACCCAAAAACTGGTTGCTGTCTCTCCCCAGCTGGGCGGCTGGAACATCACGGGTCCCTGCGCAGGGGACAATTTCAACGCGACGCTGCGGGATGTGACAGCGCATTACCGCACCTCGCCTTTCTTCTCCGTCTACGTCAGCGCCGACTCCAAAAACTCCAACAGCAACGTCATCCAGGTGGATCAGTCGGGGCTAGGCCTGCCGTCGCGGGATTACTACCTGAACAAGACGGAGAACGAGAAGGTCAGGTTGTCGGGGGAAATCTGGCTTTGCCGGGAGGTGCCATGGGTGGGTGGCACCCACCATGCTGATCCCCCCCCATCCCACCATGTAGGTGCTCGCCGGGTACCTGAACTACATGGTGCAGCTGGGGATGTACCTGGGCGGCACCGACGAGGAGTCGACGCGGCAGCAGATGCAGCAGATCTTGGATTTTGAGACGGCGTTGGCCAACATCACCATCCCGCAGGAGAAACACCGGGACGAGGAGGTCATCTACCATAAAATGACAGCCGGAGACCTAAAGGTAGGGATGGAGCTGGCAAGCCTCCCCGCTCCGCCGTGGTTTGGGAAGCGGGATGGACGGGTGGAGGTGACGCAGCTCCTCTGAGGAAGCCTAATGCTGGCTGACACCGTCTGGGAAGCTCTTGTGCAATAGCTTGGCCCATGTCCTCCTTGGGGAAATCCCACCCTGACCCGCTCCTCCCATTCTCTGGACCACCCTCAGGGCTGCGGTCCGGCTGCGGACGTCAACTCGGTCACCTCCCCGTGTCCCCGAAGGGGCCCTAATGGCTTATGTCAACATTTTTGACGCCCGCCCCACTTTCTTTTCCTTTGCGGGAGGAAATTGTTTACTCCCCTCCGACCTTTGGAGGATGCTGCTGTTATGGGAAGCGGTCTCTGCAAAATCAGCTGAATCCCTCAAACGGGGGCTGATGCAGCGGCTTCCAGCTCGGGAAGCGGCTGCCACCCCCCCTTGGATGGTTTTTGGGTCCATAGCAGCGGCATGGCTTTTGCAGGAGCTGGCGCCAGCCGTGGACTGGATGCCCTTCCTCTCCACCGTCTTCTACCCCGTGGAGCTCAACGAGTCGGAGCCCGTCGTGGTCTACGCCAAGGAGTACCTGGAGCAGGTCTCCGACCTCATCCTGGCCACCGATAAATGGTGAGAGCCCCCAGCCCGCACGGAGGGCTGCCCGGGGAGGGCAGGCACGTCCTGCCGCCTGCTCACCACCTCTTGCCACAGTCTCCTCAACAACTACATGATCTGGAACCTGGTGCGGAAAACCAGCCCCTTCCTTGACCAGCGCTTCCAGGATGCTGAGGAAAAATTCATGGAAGTGATGTACGGGACGAAGAAGGTGAGGGGGAGCCCCCCACTGCCCCCATGTCACCGTTAAAGTGGTGACAGCTTTTTAAGCAAAGTCCTCATCACATTGCATCCAAAAACTAGAGATGTGGGGCAGGTTTTGGGGTGGCAGCTCCGGTGCAGGGGGATGGATGCGGACCCCATCTCCCAGTGGGACAAGGGGATGGGAAGGTGCGGGACTTTGGCCACTGGCGACCACCTCTCTCCCCATGCAGACCTGCCTCCCGCGCTGGAAATTTTGCATCAGCGACACGGACAACAACCTGGGCTTCGCCCTGGGGGCCATGTTCGTCAAGGCCACCTTCGCCGAGGACAGCAAGCAGGTGGTACGTCCCCACGCGAGCAGCGTGCAAGCCACCACGACGGTGGACAGTTGGGGCAGCCAATGTTTCTCTGCCCACCTTTTGTCCACCGTGCATCTCCTTTCACTGGGTTTTTCACGGGTCTGCATGCCATTTCGGCATCCCGGCCTCTTCCTCCCCACCGGGGCAAAGGGTCCTTGAAGTCTCCGGGGTGGAAGCCGTCTCTCCGGGCTGACGTTGCTCCGCCTTTTTTTGTCCAGGCAGAGGAAATGATCGCGGAGATTAAAACAGCCTTCGAGGAAAGCCTGGAGACCTTGCAATGGATGGACGAAGAGACGAGGAAATCAGCCAAAGAGAAGGTGAGGAGCTGGGGAGGAGCAGCGCTGGGGAGGAGGGGGTGACGGTGGGGGGTGGTGGAGCTGGGCAAGCCCATCCTTCCATCCCTGGCACCAAAAGCACTCTGGTCCTTGTCACCCCCCCAGGCAGATGCCATCTACAACATGATCGGCTACCCCAAGTTCATCATGGACCCCAAGGAGCTGGATAAAGTTTTTAATGATGTGAGTTGGTCAGATACATCCCCTGGGTTCCCTGTTCCCCCCTCTGCTGGCGTATGCAGGACGTGTGCCCATCACCACGGCCTCAGGGTTAGCCTCAAGCCCTAGGTTTCCTCCAGAAGGGTCTCACTGGTGTCCTTGGCCATTCTCTGGGGGCTTCCCGGAGAGCTGCGGGCCAGTTCTGGGGTGGCTGTGGCTCTCGGGATCCCTGCCTGGGAAGAGGAGGAGCCGGTTTCCGTAACGGTGATTCATTGCTCCGCTGAGACTCTGCAGATGTTGGAGAGGAGGAGAAATGAGAGCGGCCGTAACTCAGCCGGCTCCGGAGGCTCAAATATGACCATGGAGGGAGGAGCGGGGCCGGGCGATCACCGCGCGCCGCTCATGCCTTGCTGTTTTGCAGTACGAGGCTGTGTCTGACCTCTACTTCGAGAACGTCATGCAGTTCTACAACTTCTCAGCCAGGGTCACCGCCGACCAGCTTCGCAAACCACCCAACCGGGACCAGTAAGTCCTCTGCTCTACTTCCCCGTTGTGCTCAGTGGGGAATATCACAATATCTGGAGCACTGGGATTTGTCGTCCACCAGGCCATGCTGGTTTGGGGGAGTTAAATTGGGGCTGATGGCTTTGCACCGTGATAAATGGATGGAGTTGGAGCAAACATCAGCATTGGCTTTGTGCTGCCACATTGGCCGTGTCCGTGTCCCTGCAGGTGGAGCATGACGCCTCCGACCGTCAACGCATACTACTCTCCCACCAAGAACGAGATCGTCTTCCCTGCCGGCATCCTCCAGGCCCCTTTTTACACCCGGGCGTCTCCCAAGTAAGAGCCTAAGGAAAACAGGGAGGACAGGATTCCCAAATTTCCTCCCATCCCAAAACTGGAGGCTAAACTTCATGGCTGTGGGGAGCAGCGGCTGCTCTCTAAATCTCAGCATCGCCCTCCCGCAGGTCACTGAATTTTGGTGGGATTGGCGTGGTGGTGGGTCATGAGTTGACGCATGCCTTCGATGACCAAGGTATGGCCAGGCCCAGGCGGGTGGGCTGCCGGAGGGTTGGCTGGCGGGGTGATGGAGGACCCACTGTGTTTTCGGCAGGGCGGGAATATGACAAGGACGGCAACCTGCGTCCCTGGTGGAAGAACTCCTCGGTGGAGGCCTTCAAGCGGCAGACAGCATGCATGGTGGAGCAGTACGGCAACTACACCATCAACGGCGAGGCCGTCAACGGCAAGCACACCCTCGGGGAGAACATCGCTGACAACGGTGGCCTCAAAGCTGCCTACCGGGTAGGGCCACGGGGCTGGGGGGATGCGGTGGGGGGCATGGTGTGGTGGGATCGGTGTTGTCCACTGAGCCCACTGTGCTCCCTGGCCTCCAGGCATATCAAAACTGGCTGAAAAAGAATGGGGAAGAGGAAACCCTCCCAACTCTCGGCCTCACCAACCACCAGCTCTTCTTCGTTGGCTTCGCCCAGGTAGGTCACTCGGTGGTGGGTAGGGAGGGCGGACGCACAGGTTCTTGAGGGGTGGAGGCATGGCCAAGTGGTGTTGGGAGGGTGTGACAGCAAAACTGAGGTCTCCAGAGATGCTGCGTGGCGGATGGAGAACCAGACCGGGGTGGTGCTGGTTAAACAGCGAGACAAAGCTGGAGCTCGAGCTGTGTAGGTGCCCATCACTCAAGCGGGGAGGTCCGATTTGGCACCGAGTGGGGCCTTATGGTTGCGGCTACCGGCAACCATACTCGTGCTTCTCGCCTTCCATTTGCAGGTGTGGTGTTCGGTTCGCACACCGGAGAGCTCGCACGAGGGGCTCATCACCGACCCCCACAGCCCCTCGCGTTTCCGCGTCATCGGCACAGTCTCCAACTCCCGGGAGTTCGCGGAGCATTTCGGCTGCCCCCTCGGCTCCCCCATGAACCCCCCCAAGAAATGCGAAGTCTGGTGATGGGCGAGCACTGGAGGGAACCGGCTGCCGGTTGCTTCGTCCTTGCCGACAGCTGGATTTCCCCGGTCCTTTTGAGAGGCTCAAACCACTTCTCCGTGCAACAAACTGCCCAGCTCTCAGCCGGAGCGGCGCCCCGCGTCCCCGGTGTCGTCCGAGGTTCGATCCACTGTGAAAATTCCTCATCCTCTCACTCGTTTGTGAAAGGACTTCGATTTTGGGGGTCTTTTCCTTCCCACCATGACCGGGCCACGTGTCGAGGCGCGTGCATCCGTGGGCACTGCCCTGTATTTACACACGCAGTGCTCCAGCCTGACCCAACCCCCCCGGCAAAATGCCTCTTTTTCGGAGGCGATAAAGGGAATGCCATGATGCCGGTGCGTTTGGCTGCGTGTCTAAATACACCTGACGTACCTTCCTCTCTCCAAAGATACGCACATGAGGATGGAAAATATTTTAAGATATATTTTTTTTTTGGTGGGGGGGAGGGGAAATATATATATTTTTGTTCATGCGTCGTGGAATACACTGGAAAATTTCAGGGAAAATGCATTTAAAAGCCTTTTTTAGTAAAAGATTCATATATTTATTAAATTTTTTTTTTATTTTTTTTTTTTTTTTTACTCAGTGCAGCTGTAGGTGCAGCACCCTGTGGTGACAGTCCCTCGGCCGGGGAAGCTGGATGGGGCTGCCTGGGCTGCGGATGCGAGTAGCCAGCCCCGGATCCCAGGTTTCTCCAGGAGGGACTGTCCTCAGAGGATGCTGATGGGGAAATTGGGAACAGCGGGCCTGGGGACAGGGCTGGAAGGATGCTGTGGGTCGCAGAAAGGCTCTGCCGGGATGCTGCAGCTCCTGGGATTAGCTTTAATCCCGGAGCACGAAGGGACAAATTGACATGCCAAAGATGTCACGGAGGCGGTGACGCTGTGGATGGAGCACCCGGTTTTCCCTCCTGTCGCCTCTGAAGAGAGGTCAGCCGCTTTTTCCCGGCCCAAAGGCTTCCCTGGACAAGCGCAGGCAGTTCCTACCACTGCTTCACTCGCCGCCGTACGGCCCGGGAAACTGCAAGCCCCGAAACCACCGCACGGCCCCAAACCTCCATCCTTCCGTGTCCGGTTCGGCACCGCTGTAAGATCTGGCCAGGATAGGGGCGACGGGCTTTTTTTAAGGGTTTTTTTTAATGCTCCTTTTGCGGTTTTGAGAAGAAACCACTGACAGTAGCTCAGGTGCTGCATGTTGTCTCGCGGGGCACCTTCTTGCTCTAGACAGAAAGCAAAGACGTAGAGGGATTTTTAATATTTATATGTAAAAGAAGGGATGGGGCGGGATTTTTTTTGTAACTATTTTTTCACCCTACGTGGGCTTATCGTAATTGAAATAAATACTTTTTACTGGGTCTGGAGCTGCTCACCTCTTGTTCTTTCGGACAGCAGGGAGAGTCTTGTGTCCCCTCTCCGTATCTTTCTCCCTGTCCCCAGCGATGAGTCCATCCTGTGCTGACAAAAGTGAGCTGAGGAGGCTTTTCCCAGCCTGTGCTTGGCATCGGCCGCCTCTCTCCAAGGCTAAAGCCAGGGTTTTATGCCCCAAAACCTCACTCTTGCTGCCGGTGGGTGGTTGCTTTCCACTCGTATGGCATGGCCCCACACATCTCCCCGGCAGGGAGGTCTTTCCCGGATGCTTTTCCTTCCTCCCGGGTGAGTTTTTTGGCTGGCCGGGCTGTGCTCGGCCCCGCGCAGGTTGCTCTCCAAACGGCCGTATTTATAGCTCCGTGATGCCGGCTGGCTGCTGCCAGCTCGCTAACGCAGGCCAACGTTTCACTCCCGAACGGATGCTCTGTGGCTTCCTCAGGCTTGCCCGAAAAAATGCAAGGCAGGACCTGGACCGCGGGCTCCCAGCCGAGCACCTGGGAGGGCTGGTGGCCATAAAACAAGACATGTGCTGGGTGCTCGTTTGCTATTTAGCCCCAGCTCGTTATTAAGGACTGGATTTGGGCTGCAGCCTCCTGGTTTCGCCCCATCGGCAGCGAGCGCTTGGAAATACAGAGCATTTTTGCTGCCGGGATGGGCAGGGCTGAGCCAGCAGCACGCAGGGGCTGCGAGCGTTGCATCAGTATAGACGGTAAAATTTCCCTCTTGCTGTTTTTACTGTGTTTTCTCGCCCAGATTGAATCGAAACGCTTTCTGCTTGCACGCCTCGGCGCGAGGCCCTCGGTTTCCTGCAGAGCTGGGAGACTGGCCCTTGTTTTTTTCCCTGGGATCTGGCTGGAAATGGTGGCGCAAACCCGCAGAGGGCGGTGGAGCCGAGAAAATCATTGCTTGAACTCTCAGCTGCCGGGCTGGCAGGAGTCAGCGACGCTACCGGAGTGGTGTCTTGGCCTGGATTTGGCCCCGCGGGTTTAAAATGGGGTGAAATACCTGCATTCCTAGGAAAAGAGAGGAGCAGCGTGGGTGCAAGGCAAAGAGGAATTAAACAGGGAGAGCAGGGCTGGGGTGAAAGTAGGGAGGGGAGCACAGCCCATCGCGTGGGGAGGTGGGATGCTGTTAGAGGCGGTTTAACCATCCAAAAGGGAAATATTTTGGCTCTCCGGGGGTTACTCGCAGTGAGGGACTGGGCAGGCGCTATCTCTGCCACTGTGGAGGGGACACCCTCGGGGCTGGAAGGATTTCAAGGGCGAGCATCAGCTTGATTCGGGGCAGGGGGATGCCGCGGTCAAGGCTCCCCATGCCGGGCTCGGAGCCGGCGGTGGATGTTTGCGGGTCTGGGAAGCTGCCGGGTGAAGGCAGGAGGTGACTCATCCCACTCGCGTGCCAGTGCCTGGCGTGGACTTGCCTGATCCTGGGTGGTATTTGCTTTATTTTGCGCTCAGTCGTGCCCCGGAGGGCAGAGATGTTTGCCGAGGGCTGAGCCCGGGCAGGAGGAATGGGGAAAGCTCCAAGCAGGGATGTTTTGGTTTTTTTAATGTTTTTTTTTTATTATTTTTTATTTTTTTTTTGCCTGGAGGGTGTTGGAAGGGGATCAGTGGAGGGAAAAGCAAAGAAGGAGGCACTACTATGCCGTGCTGGGTGAAAGAGGGTGCCCAGAGAGTGCTGGAGCTTCCAAAATGAGCTGGAAATGGTGGTTTTTCACAGGTTTGGTGGGGCCAAGCCAGCCTTCGAGGCTGCGAGAGGCTGAAACCCACCTTCTGAACTGCCCTTCCCCTTCCCAGTTTGCCCCCTCTATGCAGGATCTCACCCCCCAACATATCACCCCAGTGCTGGGGTCACCTATCGGGACCGTCAGGTTTTAGGGCAGTGAACGGACCAAAAGCTTCCTCAAACAATTCCTGGAAGAAAGCAGCCCTTTTCCAGCAATACCCCAATCCTTTCCTCTATTTTCCGAAGTTCACCAACACCTCTGACCCTCCTACTACACTTTTCGCCGTGTGTTTGTGAGCACCTCTGCTGTGCCAGGTACGTGAGGGACTGGAAAAAGAGCTGGTGATGCTCCGAAAGAAGAGCTCGGCGCTGTAAACTCCAGCTGCCCGCGGTGATACTACAGTTCCCAGGTGCTAATAAAGCCAGCAGGAAAAACAGGAGGAAAAACTGAAATGGAGAGGAACCAGAGGCGGTAGGAAGGGCGCGAATCCAGCTGGCACTTGCTCAGACTCGCCAAATCTGCAGGGTTTGTCGGCCAAATTGTCCTATGTGGGGAGTATGGAAGAGAGACCCGTCTGCTTTTTCCTCTTAGGGGAAAAAAAAAAAAATGGTAAAAGGAGGGCTGGGGGGAGACATAGACTTTGGAGGAGCTTTAAGGCAGAGCCAGGCTCCTTCGCATGGCTAGCACGCCTTGGGAGCTTCAGCAGACAATATGGTGAAAATGATGGGGTTCTTTTTTTCTTTTTTCCTTTCTAAATGGGCAAAAAGAAGTGATATATCTAAAGATACTGGAGCTGGGAGGCTCATTCGCAGCTGTGTTTACAGGCAGCTATTTCTGTAGAACAGAGGGAGCCGTAGACGTCAATTTGCTTTTGGTACGAATTTCCTTCCGCACGGAGGGGTGTACCAGGAGAAGTGCCGCGCTCGGGAGTCGGTCGGTGGAATGGCACCGGGCACTGACTCCCCGGCCCCAGCTTTACTCACACCCTAAAAATTATTAAAAGCAAAGTCTTTACGAGCCGTGGAGGGGGATCTGTCTTCCCAGCAGGCTGCAGACGGGAGAGATGTGCTGTGAGCGCAGCAGCTCTCCGGGATGTCTGGAGATCCATCAGTCCTCGGGCAAACCCCCTACCAGGATAAAAGTTCCTCCTTTGTTCTCCCGTTTTCGGGGAGCTGGGTATTATTTGGCCTTTTGCGGAGGTCATTCTCATTTCTCTCTTTAGCTGTTCTGGTGGGGAATCGGCAGTCGAACTGGCAGGCGGTTGGCTGTAGAGGAAAAATGGCTCAGGAAAAAAAAAATACTTGGAGCCCCCTCTTGTAGCTAAATATTTGTTCCTGGCCACAGATGGAAATAGTCCCCATTTGGGTCTTCTTTACGGGCTGGCAACGCTTGGTGGGGCTTTTTTCCTCCAAAAAAACCTCATCGTTTTCCATTTCACCCCATTTCCCACAAGCAGTTTGAGGTAGCTGCGAGCTCACCTCCTCCCAGGCGTTTCCCTGTGCAGAACGAAAAGCACAAAGGGAAAATAAAGAGCACTCGAGTCGTCTTCCCTCCACCACCGGCTCCACTAATAACTTCTGGCACTACACAGTGCGCTGGTTTGGTGCGGCTGTGCCCTGTAGATAGCACTTCAGTCAGTAAGAAACTATTCCAGTCGCACGGTTACTCTTACTGGAGGCCACCGCGGCGGCTCAAGCGGCGTTGGCAGCTCGCAGGAGCTTTTCTTCGGAGATCACACCTCGCAGGAGGGCGAGCCTCGGGGTACACTGCAGCCCTCGTGCGTCGGCGTGCACAGGCGTCACGTCCCAAACCTGACCTGCACAAACCCAATTGTTTAATAATTCCGAGTCTGACTCAAAAGGCAAAACGGACTCAAGACCCTTCTACCAATTTTTGGCCACCGGGTGCTGTGCTGCGTCTTGCTGTTGTGAACACCACAAAGTCAGTCCAGATTCTCCCCCTTCAGATTTGTATTTTAAAACTCAAAATTACGCAAAATGGGGCTGTTGCGGAGATGTGGATAGATGTGACTCATTGGGTGGGTTTTCTTCAGCGCGCAAGACCCCCATCATTCTTCTGTCGACTTCCAGTTGCAACACTAGTTACTCGCCAAGCGCCTGAACATACCACCAAGAGAGCTGTGTAACAAAAGAAGCTTTTCACGTTTAAAGGTTTGTGATTGCTTTAAAGTATTACTGCAGCTACTACGAGGATGCAGCAGACGGGACACAAATAAGCTATGGAAAACTTTCTCACAGCAGCCGGCGTACCTCAGGCTGGGTGACCTGGGATGGCAATACCTGCCGGCATGGAGAAGGTGCTGGGAGCGTTTCCCTGGGACGTGCGGCGCGGCAGGAACGTCGGTAGGTGCCAGGCGGCTGGAATGAGCCCTCGGGAGCCAGCGGTGGGGCAGGACAAGTCAGGACAACCCAGCAGCTGCTTGAATCTGCTCTGAGGTCCTTTTTATCTCCCTGAGACGGCACAAACCGCCTTTGCCCCTGCCGAGCTCAGCCCGGCGATGGTCGTGAGCAGGGCTGTGAAACACTGAAGATGGCAGCGACACGGCAGCCCTTGGGGGTGGTGAAGGCATGGTGTGGGGGCGTGAGGAGGATGCCTGCCCCCCACCAGGGCAGGCCTAGACAGCCCTCCCTACACTGATCCCCATGGCCAGAGGTGGGCTGCTGGGCCTCCCTCACAGCCGCCACGTCTCCCTCAGGGCTGCCATGTCACCTTCAGGGCCACTAGCCATCCCCCACAGCTGCCACGTCACGCTCGGGGCCACTGGCTTTCCCTCAGAGCTGCCACGTCACTTTTGGGGCTGCCAGCCCTCCCTCACAGCTGCCATGTCACCCTCAGGGCCGTTGGCCCTCCCTCAGAGCCACCATGTCACCTTCAAGGCTGCCAGCCCTCCCTTACAGCCACCATGTCACCCTCGGGGCTGCTAGTCCTCCCTCAGAGCTGCCATGTCACCCTCAGGGCCACCAGCCATCCCTCACAGCCGCCATGTCACCCTCAGGGCTGCTAGTCCTCCCTCACAGCCGCCACGTCACCCTCAGGGCGGTCAGCCCTCCCTCAGAGCCACCATGTCACCCTCAAGGCTGCTGGCCCTCCCTCACAGCCGCCATGTCACCCTCAGGGCTGCCAGCCCTCCCTCAGAGACACCATATCACCCCACTAGGGCCGCCAGCCCTCCCTCACAGTCGCCATGTCACCCTCAGGGGTCCCAGCCCTGATGAGGCGCTGCGGCCCTGTCCAGTCCCCCCGGGAGCCTGGGATGTGGCTGGGGAGGCCATAAGGGCTGGCAACAGGGCTGGGGGTGAGTTTTTGGGCAGGGGGAAAGCTGGGCCCCCCTCACAGCCGAGGGTCGCTGAAGTCTTTCCGGGCCCAGCCGAAACCGCCCGAAGCTGCGGCCTCGCCGTTACCGAGAGGTTCCGAAGAGACCCGAGCGCCTCCCGAGGATTCCCGAAGCTTCCCGAACTCCCTAACGCCCTCGGTGTCCGGAAAGAGCCGAAGTTTCCCGAGCGCTCGAGGGTCACGGGAGGTGCCGGGCTGAGCGCGGAGGGAAGCGAAGGGTTGCGGAAGGAGCCGAAGGCTGCCGAGCAGCTCCGAAAAGAGCCGAAGGTTGCCGAGCGCCACTCGCCAGCGAGAGACTCCGGAAAGAGCCGAAGGTTGCCGAGCGGCTGTGGGCCGAGCGGCTCCGGAAAGAGCCGAAAGTTGCCGAGCGTATCCGGAAAGAGTCGAGGTTTGCCGAGCGCTGCTCGCCAGCGAGGGTCTCCGGAAAGAGCCGAAGGTTGCCGAGCGGCTGTGGGCCGAGCGGCTCCGGAAAGAGCCGAAGGTTGCCGAACGCCGGTGGGCCGAGCGGCTCCGGAGCGGCCCGAAGGCGCCCGAGCGTCCGTCCTGCCGGACTGCTGGAGGCGGCCGCAGCGCCATGTTTGATGCTCCGCTACTTCAGTGAGGAAAATCCGCCGGCATCGCCCGAGAGCCGCCACCGCGAAGGGCTCCGCTGCCCCCGGGGAGGGGGACCGAGACCCCCCGCCGCCGGCGGCTCATGAGCAGCGCGGCCTGAGCCGCCGCCTCCCCCCCCTCCCCTCCCCGCCGGCCCCTCTCCCGTCCCCTCCCCGCGCCGAGCCCTCCGGGAGGCGCGTTGTCACGGAGACCGGCGCCGGTGCCGGCCCGCCGCGCTGCCCCGGCCGCCGCACCGGCCCCCGGCCCGCTCCCCGGCTCCCCCCCGGCCCCGGCCCCGCTCCCCGCCGGGGGGTGGTGGCTCGGCTTGGCGATGAGTTTACCGCAGAAGGCGGCTTTGAAACCCGGCGCGGCGGCGGCGGCGGCGGCGGCGGCGGGGACCGGCCCCGGGAGCGGGGCGGCGGCAGCGGCGGCGGGGCCGCCTCCCCCCCCGGCTCCCCCTCACCCGGCGCCGGCGCCTCACCCCACCATCAGGGCCTTGCCGCCCCAGCCGCCCCAGCAGTATCCTTTGCCCCGGGTGAGGCGGGGGGGGGGGGGGGGGGGGGGGAGGCGAGGGGCCGCGGGGGCCCCCTCAGCCCCAGGGGGGGTGTGTGGGGGGGTGTGGGGAGGGGGCGGCCCGCGGGGGGTGGGGGTGGCGGTTGGGGGGTCCCCACTCCTTTATGTGTGTGTGTGTGTGTGTGTTTGTGTGCCCCCCCCTTCCCCGCCGTGTAAAGGGGGGGCTGCACCTGCTGGGGGGTGTGGGGACCCCCCTCTCTGCCGACGGGCTGGTTTGGGGGGTCCCCCCCCCTTTCCTCTGGGGAAGGCAGAGGGTCCCCCTTCCCCCCACCCCCTCCCCCCCGAGCAGCGGTGACCCCCAAGGGTAAACTTTTAATTATAAATCCCTCCTCAGTTTTGCCTCCGCTCCTGCCCAGGTAAGTGCTTTGGTTTTCTTGTGGTTTTTATTTTTCCAGGTGAATTTAAACCCTTTTTTTTTTTTTAAATTTTTTTATTTTTTTTTAATTTTATTTCCCCGAGCTGGGGCCGATTTTGCTGCGACTTATTTATTTAATTTAATTTCTTCTTCTTATTATTATTTTTTTTTTTTTTCTTAACTTGGCTGGGGGTGGGGTGGGGGGGGCGAAATCAATCTCAGGTGGCACGTCGCCCCGAGCCGCTTTCTCGGTGCGATGGCGAGAAGGCTCCCACTCAAAATACATATATATATATATATATATATATAAAAAAATAAATATATATATCCCACTGGCAAAAACGGCCACGCAACTGCTACAAAAGAGAGGCCGGCGGTGGCGGCTGCTGCGAATGTTTTTTAAAGGTCTTGGGTTCTCTGCTGCGACTAGGCCCCACGTCAGGAGGGAAATACTGCAGGGATCAGCAGGAAAGTGGGGTGGCCAGCCCGCCTGCCCGGGGGAGGTTTTGTTTCCAGCCTCCCACAGCATCCCCTGGAAAATTGGCTTTTTTTTTCTTCCCCCCACCCCCCCACCCCTTCCCCCCCCCCCAAAGTTGTTTTGTTTTTGGTTTTGTTTTGGTTTTTTTGGGGGGGTGGGGTGGGGATTATGAAGTTAAAAACACGCTCAGTGAAAATATCACTAGCGTGTTAGTCCGGGCGTGCGGTGCAGGGCACAAGCAGGAGCGTGTTTTGCTATTTATCGGTGGCGGCGGCTTACATTTTTAAGGTGGAAGTGTTTTGTTTTGGTTATTTTTTTCTTTTTTTTTTTTTTTTTTTTTTTTTGCTGAGGGCTGTTTCAGCTGTGTGGTGGTGTGTCTGTGCTCTTCAAGAAATGTGTTCCCTGTGCATAAGCATTTTTATTGCTCTCACTTTCATTTTTGAGGTGGGAAAACCGAGCCCTTTTATAATCAGTTTAGGTCCATTGTTTTCTTCAGCTTCCGGCAAGAATCATTCTTGCCATGACCACAAATACGTTGCTTAAATCATGAGACTGTTGACGTTACAGATTTGTTTGGGTCAAGTGAAAAAAAAAAAAAAAAAACACAAACCCAACAAAATCCAACCCAACAAAACCTCTGAAGGTTTTGGAGAGTGCTGCGGAGGGCCGGACTCTCCGCTGGGTGTTTTTTTGGCCGGCTCGTGCTGTTCGGTAACGCCAGCGTGTGCTTTATTTTTGTGTGTGTGGGGGGGAAACAAAACCCAAAGTGGGAAGGTGCTGTCATGGCAAAGTCAGCGGGATGGTGGTACGGAACTGTTGCTCAGGGGAGATTTTGCTCAGTTTTGAGTGATGTGCCAAGTGTTACGGTGGGAACGCTGGCCAGCGTGCACCTAAGGAGTCCCCGCTCAGCTGATCTTCCCAGCAAGGTGCTGGTTTGTCTGGAAAGAGTTTTTTTTTTTTGTTTTGTTTGGTTTTTTTAATGGGAAACGTGATGCCTGACGGTTGAAGGGATGAAGTTTGCCTGGGTCCGGGATCAGGAGCGTGCTGGGCTTTCCAAAGCACTTTTATTTTCGAGTAATCGTTAAAAGCGCCGTGGAGGGACTTGACTGACTTCTCCGACCTCGTTGAGGGTGAGCTTTGGTGGTGGTTTGCCGGAGCGGCCGTGCCGCCGTAGCCGGGACAGGAGGACACCGTTGGTTTTGGTGAGTGTTGTCACAAAACGCCTTGCCGTGCGCGAGGGGATGAAGCTTGGCTTTACCTCTGAGCACAGCCTGAAAATAAAAAGCCTTGGAAGGAACCGGCAAGACCCCAAAGGAGCCGGAGACGGTGTGGCCGCGTGTCCCATCGCCGGGACCCAACTTGACGCCCAGGGCAAGAGGAAACGGAGAAGCGTTAGGTAGATGTGACAAGCTGACGTTACAAAGGTGGGGAGGTTAGAATGGTCGAGTCTAATTTTTATTTATAGCCATGCCTGTTTTGAAAACATACTGTGTTTGACTGATACTGCCTCTTAACTTTTAAACTGAATAATCTGGCCTTGTAATATATACAAACGGCGTGTTCTTGATACCTTTTGGGTGAGCTGTGTTCAGGTGTCCTGGCTGGTTTTTTTGTGTTGGTTTTTTTTTTTTTTTTTTTTTTCCCTCCGCCGAAACTTGTGCGCTCTTTCAGGTAGTAAATAAAAACTGTTACCTTTGCGAAGAGCTGCCGCAAAAGCGAGGCGTGGGGGAGCATAGTTCATCTCTGATTTACTGGAGTGCGGAGGGTCATCTGAGTTCAGCCTTATTTTTAGCTCTGTTTGGTTTCTTTTTTTTTTTTTTTTTTTTCCCCCCCCTCTTCCCTCTCTGTTTTGATAGGAGTGTTGAGACAGCGTTACCCCACAGCAGATAAAGAAGAGTCGCAGGTTTCTTCTGGCAGCTCCGAGCCGAGCGCTGCACGGTCTCCTCCTCACGGCAGCGCCAGGGTTTATTTGTTGATGTGAAGGATTATTAGATGGTCATAGGTAGATTTGAGGCTCCGACTTGGGCTTTTTTTTTAAACTGGAACGTTTTCCGCGTGGTGAGCTTTGCGTCTTTGGAAATACGTGTGGTTTTAGTACTTAATACATCATGAAATTAAATGGCTGTCTGTATAATTGAAAAAAGAAGAATTGGGCGAGAACGAGCTGTAGGAAAAAGCTGCTTGCTCCGTGTGCGTTATAGAAAGGCATTAGCCAGGGAAAAGAAAAATACAGGGAGAAGAAGGAATCTTTAAAAATTATTTCTTGAAGGAAAGCAAATCTGGAGAGTGATGGACACACAGAACAGGAATGTTTTGACGGGAGTTCCGTTCTGTTACGTGCTGAATAGGAAGTTACTGGAGCTGCTGACAAGACAGAGCTTTGAAAAGTTTCCTTGACACAGTGGCTTCAAGAAGGCAAATTTTCTGTGGAAAAGTAAGTTGGGATAACGTTGTGGCTCTGGTAGTGGTGAGTGTTCAATGAGCATTCAGTCAGACCTGATTTGGGGAAGAAATTGTGCTCAGAAGTTGTCAGTGTGGACAAATCCTCCGTTTCCGACCCTCCTTTGGGAGGGCTGGGCGAGGGAGGGTGTAACTGTGGCCGCGAAGTGACACACGGAGGGATGTTACCAACAATAAATCCCCACCTGCCCACCTTTGCTTTGGCTTTCAGAGTGCCTCTGAGGAATGAGTTCCAGATGAAGTCGATCGTTCCGTAGCGAGACTTCTTCCATAAAAATGTAGACTCACGAAGGTACGCTCCGGGCTGAACCTCACCGCAGACCTTTGTGCTTTTAACCTGCGTGCTAAACGACACCGTGTTTCTTGACTCTCCCTCATGCTCCCGCTGAAGAGTGGAGTATTTTTTGGTGTGTGTTATAATAAGCTGCTCTTTAAAAAGTCCCCACGCTGTGAATAAATTTTGTGGATCAATATAATTAGGTCACCAGTTTCTTCCCAGCCCAGACATGGGCAAACATTGCGCTAGAAAGGACAAACGGATTGATTTGGGTTGAACTTGGGTAACGTGGTGCGTCTGCTGGCTCTTCAGGGTTAATGTAACGCTCTTCCTCGGAGCCAAAGTAGAGCCATCTTGGGCTCTGGGCTGGTGGCAGTAGGTTTTTGTTTTCTTTTCCAAACTTCCTTGCATTTGGAGGGAGTTCAGCTTCCTGGTTGTTGATGGTCTCTGTGCAGGCACCAGTAAACTTGACCTTAATAGATCGCCGTCGCTGTTTCGGCGTGGGGTTGGGTAGCTCTGGGCCCGGGTATTTTTCAGGTTGTTGCAGCGGGGCAATCGCGGCAGGTTCAGGATGGGCTTTAACAGGCGGTCATTTAAAATCTGTCTCCTCTTCCCCTGCTTTAATTCCGTTTCTGAGAAGCGGAGAGGAAGGGTCAGCGTTTGGGGGCTTTTTGTGTGAAGTACATCATCGCTGTGCGTGGAAACCTGGGTTTTTCTAAAGTTGCCTTGGTAATCGAGTGTCTCTTTTAGTTTTTCCTGAGTTGCTTTAGCTAACTGTGCTGTAGTCCCTTTCAGAAAGCGGCGTGCTGGTTCCTGCTCTGTTGGGTGGCATCTTCTGGATGCGAGCGGCTTCCCAAAAGCCCAGGAGAATGGCAAGAAATCCAGGATGGCTTTCAGGAATGGAAGAGACTGTGTGAAGTCGGGGTGAGGTTCTGGCAGCGCTCACCCAGAGTTTGGATGGGGGCCAGGCCATGCTGCTGGAGTAGGCCTGCGTTGGTAATCTTCTAGTTAAACTAAGACCGTTGAGGTGGATTTGAGTGCGTGGGGTTTTCAGTCTTAGTGAGCAAAGAGTTGAGCTGGAAGAGAAAGTGCCCAAGAATTTCTCCGAGGAGAACATCTTCAGCGTGCGCTGAAGGATCAGGGTCTCTGGGTTGCTGCGATACCCTCTGGGAGTTGTGAGCCAACGCCATCGTCCCTCCCCGCTTGCTTCCATTGCGAGTGGCTTTTTTCCGGAGTATGTGATGCAGCGTCTCTATGTGCTCTCCGGGGTTTATCTCTTGATGACTTTGAAGATGAGGACCCAGGGATTAGGAAGTCAGCGTGAAGAGCGTGATGGTGTCTGTGGTGCAAAGCGCCGTGCCTCCCTGCGCCTCGGCTGGATCGCCTCTGTCTTCTGGGCGGCTTTTACGTTGACTGGAACTAAGAGGCGAACACGGTCAGAAGTCCTCTTCCAGATGCCGGCGGCAGCTGCTCATGAGGAAGGGCGTTCGGAGCGTTGCAGTCATGAAAGGGAAGGAGTGGTGAGAGGTGGGAAGGAGGGGAGGAACGGGGCTGAGATCAGAGGTGTTCCTCGCTCTCTGGTTCTTTGAGTTCAGGAATGAGCTTTCTGAAGTCGCGGCTGGCTGAAGGGGAAGAAGGGGCAGCGGCGTTCCCTGAGAAGTGTTCCATGTAGGAGTGTCTGAAGCCGTGGAGACCCTACATCTGGGGAGGGTATGCAGCAGGAGAGAAGCTTTGGAAATGCGGAGACTTTCCCTGCCGCTCCGTGGTAGTGGCTTTTCTGCAGGGGAGGAACGGGCACGCGTTTGTGAGAGTATTGCCAAAAAATTAAGTGCTTTTAGACCTCTCTGCCATCTCCCCTGTTGATGTTCCCCAACCTTGGCATATCTTAGCGTTCTTTCAAGCAGAAGTAGCTTTAATTTATTTAATGACAAAAGCTAATCATGTTATAGCGCAGATATGTCACTTTACCAACTTTGTAAGATTTTTGTGGTGGAATGTCTTGGAGAAAAGCATTCTTCCAAAGCTGTGATTTCAGATGGCTTATTTTCTTCTCATATCTGAAGACATGACTGTGTAACGTTCTCTGGCCGAAGTCTGCGGGAGAAGGTTGCTTTAGCCATTTAAATATATATGTTTTTAATGTGCAGTATTGATTTTTGGAGCACAGTTTGTGTTTATTGTCTATAGTATGGTAAGAAGCCGGTGAGAGAGTAACAGGAGGCTTAGAACAAAAAACCTCCGTTTTAGATATCGGGACGTAGAAGGACTTTCATCTGTGTGTTATGGGTTTTGTCCATCCTCTTGGGGTGAAAGGCTCTTTCCTGTCGTTAGCAAATGCTGGGATGTGTCGAGCTGCTGCGTTTGCTCCATTTTTGTTCCGTAGTAAGAGTTGAGCAGTGAAGATCCCTCTTTAGAAGTCGTAGGTAACCTATATTTTCTTTCTCTCCCTAATCTGGCAATTTCAGGGCTAGTCAACTGTCAAGTTTAGTTGTGTGTAAATCCGCTAATATGATTAGAGTTGCTGGAATTTTTACTCTGGGGAATTATAGATGGGTAGTAGCACTGTTTTACAGGCATTTCTTTAGTAGGGAACTTTATCTGTGGCTTGACTGTGTCTGCTAGCTATTGCAAAGGCTTTTCTGGAATGAATGGGAAAGAGAAAACGGGCGTTTGTTACAGGGCATGAGGACGTGGGTGGAGGAGTTGTGTGCCCCATGGTCTGGGGGAACCAGGGGAATTAATTTTTCTTCTTTTTTTATGGGAATGTTGATGATATGACTTCACATGGTACTGTGGTGTACACTTGTTGGTAATTCCAAGAACCTCTCCTGTGTACAGCTTTCCTTTCCAAACGGCGGACTTGGTTTTGCCTCCCAAATAGGAAATGATGATGTGGAACAGCTGGAAGAAGAAAATAGAATGGGTTCTTAAAAAAGGAAAGGATCAAAGGGAGGAGAGCAAAATGAGCTTTTAGGCTAGTGAAATTTTCTAGTGCATGTTATTCTTATGTTTTATTATATACGTTTGGAAGATGTCCCAGAACACGCTCTCTCCCTTCGTAGTAGGTGATGGCACGCTGTTGCTGATGGGACCTGAGTCAAATTGCTGTTGGGCATGTAACTAGGTTAATGGGACAGCAGGATTTTTTTTTCTTTCCTGAAAGGAAAATTACGTGCTCCCTATTCTGTTTGTACCTGAAGAATTGTTTTTTACCTTGGTTTGCTGTGTAGTCATCTGAGGTGAAGAGAAAAGGACGAGTTTCCCCACACCGAGATCGTATCAGGTTTCTGCTACCAAAAATAATGCGTTTCTGCTGTTGGTTGTACCACCTTTGTGTATCCTTTGTCTGGATGAGAGTTAAAATATTTCTAGAGCTTTAAATATTCCCGAAGAAAAGCAAAGTGGCTTCTAAAACGTGCATCTTGAAAGAAAAACATAGCCAGTCCTCGACCGATACCAGTAGCGTTCTCCAAAACCGTCGGCAAAGTGTTGAAATGGGCTGGGACTTGTCGAGATGCACGGGGCAGCTGCTCCGTTCCAGGCGGCTGAACTCGGCAGGAATGAGACTCATCCTCTGGAGTAAGAGTATCTGCATGGGAATTACTCTAAAAAGTCAGAAACACGAAGACTATCTGTGCTTTTATCAGAGGAGCGGACTTGACGTGGTGCATCCTCGGGGTGGTAGGAAAAGAAATCTCGCTGCTGATCTTTGAGTTTGCTCTCGATGCTGTGAAAACACCGAGCGAGGAAGAGTTAATGCAGTTAAAGATCTTAAATAATGCGGGTTTTCCTGAGTTTGGAAAGCTTTTGGGAGGTGGAAACTGATGAACGTTGCACGGATTCTCTCTTTTTCCAGTTGTGAGATGATGATTGTGTATTTGTTTGTGTTTCGGTTTGATTTACACGTGAGAGTGACTGTGCAGGGAGTTACTGAGTTACTAAGAGTGGTCTGATTTAAATGTCTGTGTTGCTGGTGGCGTTTGAAAATCCATTTGAACTAATGCTATGGCTGCGGTAATGGTGGTCTGAAAAAGAGATTTCCCTCTTTTATGCGTTATTAAGAAGTCGTAGAAGTTACTGTGCCTTGAAACAGGCATTTTTCTGGTCTGATTTTGTTCTTTCACCGAAAAGCAAAAATGACAGGAGTCTTCGGTCTTTTCAGGCTAAGCAGGAGACTCTTCCTACAAGCATCAAAGGAAAAGTGTTGTTTTTTTTTTTTAGTGATACTACTTACAGCTTTGGGTTTTTTTAGTCATCCACTGTCTTTGAAAGGCTCCGAACATCCTGAGGAAATATTAAAAAAAAAAAAAAAAAAAGTGCATTTCTACTAAGCGGCGAGACCCAGCCCTGCTGTCCGTGGACTATCACGAGGTGTTCTACAGGACTATCAAGTCCGACGTGAAATTCAGAATGAAATCCGGTCTGAAAACTTTCTGTAAGTCTCGAACTCTGCGTTGTGATGATGTACAGGGTGCCTGAGGCTTGGCACCGGGCACGTTGTTTTTGCAGCGTGCAGCCGGTGAATTTGGAGAGACTCACTGTCTGTGTTATGTTTGAAAGGGAACTCGGCAGGGTGCTATAGCCGAGGGTAGATAACCTGTACCACTTATCTGGGGGGGAAGTCAAGATCTGAACTCAAAAAGCATTTAAAGCATGTTTGTTGTGGCTTTTAATGTGAAATTCGTGGTGCGTCTCGGACTCCGGAGTACGCTGGGAAAGGGATTTCAGCAGTTGGTGATCGATGCCCGGTTTTAGCACAGCGAAGTTTGTGTAGACGGCTCTTTTGGATGTACTGTTCCTTGAGCTGGTGAGGCATCTTCCGACTTCATCTCTCTGTAGAATATAAAGCTGGCTTCGGTTTGCGCCGCCCTTTCTTGCCGGTGCTTACGCAGGTACAAATACTCGTCACCGGATGGTCTCTCTTCAAATACTTCACTTCTCTGGACTCTGTGTTTTGTATTCTAGATTTGCAAAGTGCAAATAATTTGACTGTCAGCCTGTCTGTACAACTCGGGTCTTATGTTTTCCTTCAGCGTTGTGTTTTAAAGTAGATTTCAAAGTGCTTTTGTGTCTGTGTCTTCAACAGAAAAAAAAAAAGATCTAGTTTTTGTTGATACGGAAATATCGCAAAGCGTAATTTTCGATGAGCTTAAGCTGTGCAACTTAATTGTATTGATTATGTTTCCCGAACGCTTTTTTAAATTTAAAAAAAAGTTCATCTGCACAGATAGAGCACTTTATGTTTAAATATTTAGTTCGGAGGTTGTGCACCGAGTTTGACCTGAAATGGTTCCCATTCTCCCCCAAAAAACTTCCTGTTTTGTTGCAGTGTCTGTGGCAGCGGTACCTGGCATTGCAGGCGTTCACCGAAACAATTGTTCCGGCACTTGGCACCGTCCCCATCGCCGCTTGCTGAAGCCAAAGCACACTTTATCCACTCAGGCTGACATTAAGATCATTAAGTAAATGAATGAATTGTACTGTCACCAAATTCCCATTCTGGCAGCCGAAGAACATGTGAATTTTATAGCCGGGACCTCTGTCCAGAATGTCTCATTGAATGGCCTGGATGCCAGGAGTGGGAACAGTCAGCAAAAAGCTTTCGAGTAAAACGTCTGTGCCTTAATGAGAATTACGGCGCGGAGCGGTGTAAAAGCCTGAATTACTAGACATCTGATCATCCAAGATGAGTATTAATCAACCTGTGAAGGGCGTGTAGAAAGAAACTGGAGCACAGCAATAAAACATGGGAGCGGGAGAGCGCCGAAGAGGGGGTGGAGAGCTGCTTCTCCGTTGGCAACGCAGGTCGGTCTTGCTGTCTTAAAGGAGTTTGTTGGGGGAAAAATGCAGCCAAGCCGGGAAGTGTTGAAAGCAGGGATAACACTTGGGCTCCATCAGGGAGTTTGAGGTCTCGCTGGTTGAGCTGAAGTGCTAAAGGGTCAGTGAGGGTTTGGAAGATGTTGGAGAAGCCTGCTGAAGTTCCACCTCCGCGAGGAGAAGGTTGAAAATACTTTCTCCAAGGAGGAGAGTTCACTCGTCAGGCTCAGGTTGCTTTTTATTGTGGTCTGTCTGCATCTATGTTTTTGTTATGTTGCGCTTAAGAGAGTGTTTTTCCTTAGGAATAGGGGACATAAAAGACCTGTAGCACCTGCAGTTGCTGCAGGTGGGTCAAAAATGTCTCCGAATCAATCGCAAAGGAAAAAGTGGAAGTGTGTTTTGACCAGTTAAGTTGGTGAACTGGGTAATTGCATGTCTGCGGGCTGCTTGCGCCGCAGCCCCAAATAACACCAGAGATGCTCTGCACGAGGGATAACTTAAAATGTTTGATTTGGTCCATTCCCCTTCTGAAGTGTAGCAAAACATCAGTGTTTAAGACCAAACTCAGTGCTTTCGTAGTGGAACAAGTAATTTTCTTAGTCTTCTCTTCCTCTCCTCCCCATACCTTAGTGTTTGTCTTGGTTACGGTTAATCTGATAAAAGGCTGCTAAACTAGCACTGGGGACCAACGTGGTCCGCAGTGCATTTGTGTTTTAACAGGCGATGTCACTCGTTGCCATGGTGACGATGAAAGCCAAGTGGTTGGGTAACGTTGAGAAGTTCATAATCTTTGAAGACCTGCTACGAATAGAGTGATAACGGCAGTTTCCGTGCAGTCTGAAACCAGCAAAATCGGGGTTTTTCACTAACCAGGCAAGGAGCGGTCCTGCCTGCTGCGGTGCTCGGTGACCCCTCGGTGCAAACGGTCCCGAGCAAGGAGAAGGCAGGGACAAGTCCTGAAATTCCCTTCTTTCCCATCTGGGATGGCAGATCAGGTACATCTTCGCCGACTTCTACCTGCGTGTTGGTTCAGCTGTGTAGCATTGCTTCAGAGGCCGCTTTGTGTCATACGTGTGCTTGGAAACCTTCCTTGCTGGCCACGCGCGGCAGATGCCGCCTTCCCTCCGTGTTTTACCTCTGCGTTAGTGGCCCGAATTCAACAGGCAGAGCTAATGGAAGTCAAACCAGCGTCTCTTTTAAATGAGAAATGCTCGCAGACTAATTTACTGCTCATATTCAGGCTCATCTGGGATAAATATATTGTTGCTATTACTCTTTTTCTTCAAGCACCCTGTGGAGGTGTGTGTAAAGTGTGCAACTGAGAGCCCTTATGAGGGAAAATTGAACGTGTGGAGGATTGGACCGAGGAGACCCAGAGCTCCTGTCCAGCCTGTATCCCTCTGTGAACTAGGGGGTTTTTGCAGCAGTGTAAGACACGCCATGCTGTCTTCCCGAGACGCCTGCTTTTTCGGGATTTCATTTTGTATGACAGGAGATTTTAACTCGGGAGAAGCCTTAACCTCCGCATGTGGCAAGAGGGTACTTAACGATTTCATTTCATTTTGATAAAGTGCCGAAATAAAGATCGTAGGGGGGAAATCGTGAGGCCTTAACAGAGTTGGGAGTCGAAACGAGCATTAATGCTCTTGAGAAGCGTACTCGTAGAATCCATTGCTCGGCTGACGGAAGGACCATCAGTCTGGGTGACAGCACTGCTGTCACCGCGACCGCTTCCTGACAGATTGACCAGCAGAGCATTACATTTTCCCATGAAGTCACAGCATGCAGTATTAGAGACACGGTAGGAAACGTGGCCGAGTGAATGAGATGGTAAACTCCTAGGCTGTTTGATATTCATGCTTATCACACGGCTACAAAGCCTGGCTTGGAAATAGATGGTTGCTGCTGGAGGGTCCCAAACCCCCAGGGATGCGACAACCGCCGTCCCTGTGGAGAAGAGGCGTGCGTGGGTTGTAGCCTTGTCAGCTATAGTAGCTTATTGGTGATTTTTTTTTTTTTTTTTTTTTTTTTTTAGGGTACGAAGTTTGAGGTAAGTGGGCTGGGGGAGTTCTGAGTTAATGGCGTGCATAGGAAGATAAAAATAAGCAAGCTGTTTTTTAGTGCATCACAGAAATTTAGACTCTGGGGTGAAAATTGCCACAAACGAGCACTGTAGTAGTTGTGTCTGCATTGGGAACTCTTTTTTTTTTTTTTTTTTTTTTCCCCAGTCTTGTGACAACATGCCCCCAGATGGGGATAATTGCTGGTGCTAAAGGGAAGCCGGAGACATATGGTTTAATGTATGAATTCAGTATGAGGGAAGGTAGGCTGTAATACCCACGTGGACATTTTCAGGCTGTAAGCTGAATAAAGGCTGAGTAAAAGCTTGATAACCTTCCTCTGCCATGAGATGGGTGTCCTCCTCTGCCTTCACCTGTGCGTCTTTTCAGTTATGTCATCTGGCCTTCTCCGCTTTCTCTGCTTGGACTTTAATGGTCTTAACTGGTTATGTGTTTGCAGCATAAGCTCAGTGTAGAAATAACTGTGTGTGTGTTAAGTAACTGTTGTGAAGGAAGAAAAAAAAAAAACAACAATCAACCAACCAAACCCACAAAGCAAACGATCCCAATCTTCTCTTCCTGGTGAGGCTGCTGGGATAGAGGAATTGCTGGAGGAAGCTCTCCTCCCCAGCGACCCCACGCTCCGCAGCCCGGACCCCGGCACACGAAGAGTGTCTTGAGCAGGTCAGAGCCGCTCCGAGAGCTGGTATCGGGCCAGGAACTGGTGTTTCAGCTGCTAATCAGGGGAGAGAAGTAGGCTGAATTTGGGGATATTTGTTTTCTTTGAAGTGTCATTCAGTTCGTGTGAGAGACTCTGTGTCTTGGATGTTGTGGTGTGAATTGTTTTAAGGTCAATGATTGAAATACAGAAGTATTTGGCGATAAATGTTATATCAGCAGTTGCATTACAGAATGTGAAAGGTAGAGGATGGGTACGGCTTTAGCTCTGCTGTCTTGTTTCTGGCATTTTATTAAAAATGCTATTTTCTCTGCCGAACTCGGTGTGCACAGGTATCTGATGCAACCAAAGGTGTGGAGGAGAGCCAAAGAACCGTACCTGTTAGTTTGGGAACAGACCAAAAGCTAAAGTAACTGCGGAGAGGAGTGGGCTGGTATGTGTTGCTTGGCCAAATAGGAGATCAAATCCTTGTTCTCCGGGGCTGTCTCCTCCCGATGGCTCCTGTGTGCTCTCCGTCAAGCCGGCTTGCTTGCTTTGCTTATTGCTTTGTTTATTTTTACAGCATTTACCAAGACATTTGCTTAGTCTTAGTCTCATAGCTACTATTCAGGGTAAGGCTACTGGTATTTTTTTTTTAATTTCTCCCTCCCCCCCCCCTTTCAAAATCAAAACATGATGAAGGAAAATAAGGCAATCGTCCCAAGTGTTGGATTTCCCTGTGTTCCCCGACCTCTTCACGGCCGCTGCTTGGGACTTTTGTGGGTGTGCTGTTTCCCTCTGAATGCTTATCTCCTATTAAAGATTCCTGCATTTGCGCCCCCCCCCCCCCCGCCCCCTGCTTCCATCTTAGTTTCTTGAATGATGTAGTTTCTCCACTCTGAAGACGTCCCACGTTAGCTGGGAGCGATGCTCCTGACCGCCTCTGAACTGCTGCCCGTCTGGGATGAGCATCTTCCGTCTGCCCTGGTGACGGTCGCCATTAGTTTGCTCAGTGGCCTCCCTTGATGAAGTTAAGTGACCCAGGACATTTTCCTAGCCTGTCTCTTCTTCTCCCAACCCTTCCATTTGCTTCCACCTTTAAACGCTTTAAACAAGGATCCCTTTACCAAAGCTGGTTAAGGAGGAACAGGATGGTTTTTTAGCCGAGAAGAGCAGGAGGTGTGGTTAGCTTTGTCGGTGGTGGCGGTGGTTATCGGCCGGGGCAGAAATGTCTTCAGCGAGCCCCAGCTGGAGCAGTTTTTTGGCAGCGTTTTTGTGTTCATCCTCGCCGTCGGGAGGTTTACAGGCCACAGAGTCGCCTCTAACGTCCCTGCTTGCGGGGTTCTTGGGAGCTACAATACCATTTCTCTGCTCTTACGTAAATATGTTTTTTAACACTTACCAAATGCTTGGTAGCCAGAGGCTGGTCTAGAAGAACTTTGTAGAAGAAAGCGGTGTTAAGATATCTCTCCTTTTCAGGTAACGGATTTTTTTTCCCCCCCCCTTCTGTTGTAGTTAATTGCAAAAATAAATGTGGTTAACAGTGTCCAAAGGACTCTTTTCTTGCTGCACCATGCTGAGAAATGCCTTGTTCAAGGTGGTTTCTTCCCTCTGAGCGCAGTTCGTTTTTAGTTGCTGAAGGGCATTTTGAGACTTTGTTTTAATGTTTTACATCATGTTTATATGAAACAGACAAAAAAAAAATAATAATCCAGTGCTTTGCCAAATATTTTTGGAAAGAAAAAGCTTTGTAGATAATCATTTTCATGTTCTACCTGCTCGTTGGTATGTTAAGGCTGTAGAAGAATCTCCTCTACCCTGAAAAAAGGCTTTGAGAGATCAGCCTTCAAGTAGTCACTTGAGGCGGGTTGAGTCAGAAATATACTCGACGTTAGATTTGATGAAGATGTGAATAATGGAGTTAGAATTGACTGTCATTTCTGTAATCCAGTTATTTTTAGATGGGGATCGGTATGTGCCACTCCCCGAGTTATCTATACCATTGCTCTGAAGGCAGACAGATCAAAATGCCCTTTGACGGAGTCGATCTTCTCCAGTTTTTGTGACTTCATCCCATTAACGCCTCCCTTATTAAATGTGTTGTGCCAAAACTTGGCAGTTGGGAGCAAAGGAATTTGCGCTGAGGGTTGCTACCCAAAATACAGCTCAAAGATGCAATTAGAAACACCGTGGTGGTATTGATGGCGGGACGTAGCTCCTGTTGTGTGCAAGAATTATTTGGAATTGTGTTGGGAAGGAGCCTGGGGAGTCCCTGAACACTTAATCACCTTTTAGCTCTTGGATGTCTTGGAAGAAGAAAGCGCAGGTATGAAATACCTTCAGGATGTGGATGAGATGCAGGCGCTTTAGCTGTTGCGGTGTCAGAAAGTCGTTCGTGCTTGAAAGCATGGGGTCCTGGGCTTTTTACGTGTGCTGGCTTCGGTGGAGTGCCTCGAGGGGAGCGATATTTGTGAAAATTGAGACCTTTGCTCTCACCACCGAGCTGGAAAACCATCCTTTGCCGTCTTGCAAGAGATGTGCGTTGGAGCTGATGTTTGGCTGTGTGTTTGCTCGCGCCTAAAGGTGAGAACAAAACTGTTTCTTTGTGGTGAGCTTTCGATCTTCAGCTCAGGAAAACAGTAGGTTTTATCTGGATTAAAGTCTAAGCAATAGCTTTGGACCAGGAGGAATTACAAGAGGTGGAAAATACACTTAATCTGGGGGTCCCGAATCCAGGCATAGAATCACAGAATAGTTTGGGCTGGAAGGGACCTTAAAGCCCACCCAGTGCCACCCCCTGCCCTGGGCAGGGACACCTCCCACCAGCCCAGGTTGCTCCAAGCCCCGTCCAACCTGGCCTTGAACCCCTCCAGGGATGGGGCAGCCACAGCTTCTCTGGGCAACCTGGGCCAGGGGCTCACCACCCTCACAGCCAAGAATTTCTGCCTGAGATCTCATCTAAATCTCCCCTGCTTTGGTTTAAAACCGTTCCCGCTCGTCCCATGGCTCCCCTCCCTGCTCCAGAGTCCCTCCCCAGCTTTCCTGGAGCCCCTTTAGGGACTGAAGGCTGCATCTTTCGAAAAGACTTTATTGGTGAATTACCAAGAAATCAAACGGTTTTAAGATCAGCATGAAGGCTTTCTCCAAGTTAGCCCAATGCTCAGGGGTTGTCCTGGGGAAGCAGCGCAGTCTTTATATTGCTGAGGCTGTTTTGCCGATCCCTGTTGTCCAAGAGAAACCTGATTGCAAAGGGCTGGAGCGGAGGAAAGTAGGGTCTCGCGCGCAGGAGGCGAATGAATCCGGGGTGTTTTAAAGGAGCTTCCTTACCTTGTCGGCACGCCCTGGCGGCAGAGAGGATCAGAGCACCTGACTTGCTAAATTCTTCTTAAGAACAGGGAAGTTGCAACAACATAGTTCTTCCAGGGACCCAAAAGCGGTTGCCCAAAATGTAAAAATCAGCCGTACGCGCGCCTGGCAAGCGCTCCACAATAGTGTCATTTGGTTGTGTCTAGCGATAATACCAGCTTCCCCGTAGAAACCTTTGGTGTCAACGTGGGCAGGAAAAGGCCAAAGCTTGCATGGAGTTCAGCTCGTGGTGCCTTCAAACGAGTCGTTATTTAACCGTAAGCTGGAATTGTGACATTTTAAGCATTATTCCTGGGCAGGGCTTGTCTTTGCTGTGTTCCAGGACGTCCACCCGTAGGTTTTGGTTTCGGGGCTGTTCTGTCAGCGTAACCACAGCTTAGGAGTGGTCGCTGCTGTCAAGTTGCCCGTGAGAGACCTCAAACGCCACGTGGTTTAAACGTTAGGCAGGTAGGTAGAATCGGGGAGGGCACTCTCTCGTTTTCCCTGTCCGGGGAAAAGAGCGTGCGAGGTTTCTGTGGTCTTTTTACGGGACAGGATGATGTTTTAAGAGCATCCCAACCCAGGAGCTGACTCAGGCAGCTGCGAAACGTCTCTATATCAAAAACTTACATAGTCCTTTTTGCAGTCTATGGCTCAGTAGAGGCGAGGAACATAAAGCCAGGAAACCTTTACCGACGGTACTGTGAAGAGGCTCGTTCGGTTGACGCATCTTTTGGAGGTGTTGTTCGTCCCTTAAAGCCTGTTTATCTGCCGGGGTGTCGAGGTTCACACCGAAAGTAGCAGAGCGCCCCGCATCTGGGATTTAAGTCTACCCGCTCTGTGGCAGCTACACTTGGCAGCTCTTTTACTGGCCTGAATAAACCCAATGAGGTTCTCTATCGGGCTTTTCTTAGGTCTTAATCTTTTTTTTCACGTGAATATTCAGGTATAAGCAGCGTCGCATAGCTCTCATGTAGCTTGTAATAGCGTATGTGAGAACTTCTGCTTTTTTTTTTTTTTTCTCTCTCCCCCCCCTTAGTTGTGTTATTGAGAAACTTTTATTATAGATTGTTTGATTTCTAAATGCTGGCATTTCATAATTGCAGCTCTAAATGCGTGTTATCTTTGATCAGTCCTTCTGGCCTGCACAAAGCCGAATTAAGTAGAACAAATATTTATGTCTTGATTTACCTGAAAACAGAGTGTACTTTCATGCAGACGTTGTTGACGTTCCCCTGTCTACGGTGGTAACTTTAAAGCTTTGGAGTAAAGAGGTTTTATTTAAATAAATAAAACTTATCCTGCGATGTTTTGTTCTTAATCATCAACGCGGCAGTCTCTAATTTACAGTTAGGAAGGTGAAAGAGAATTTCCTATCTCTGTACCATCTCTATACCATCTCTGGTTATGATGCCAGAGCTCCAAATTGAAGCCCAAGTGGTTGCCGGTCAAAAACCAGCGTTTTATGGACGGTGTTTCTTTGTTTCTTCTCTGTTTCCACATTGCTTTAGACTTTGGTTTCAAGCTTGCGTGTTGTAGCAGCTGCTGCCTTCGTTGGAGTTTCAGCGAATTACCTGAATTTATGCCGGGTAACTTTCTTTTGGTGCTTTTCCTGCCTTTTTTTTTTTTTTTTCTGTTCTTTCTCGCCGCCTTGGAGTGTGTTTTAGTAAATGGACAGTTGGACCTGAGAGTATTTAAAAAAAAAAAAAAAAAAAAAAGGGGCGGGGGGGGGAAGAGGTTGTACAAGAGCATGGTGTGAAATGCCACTTCTGCAGCAGGCACAGACACTCCGCTCTTTGCAGCGCAAGAGGGTTTTGGGTTTTTTTTAAGTTCCTCTTCCCCGCTTTCCGAGCCACCGGCTTGACGTCGCCGTTCCCCACCTGCGAAGAAACAAAGGAGGCAAAAAAATCCTTCCTGCGGTGGAAGGAGGGGAGCGGGTGCCTGTCCCCAGTGTCCCTTTGTGCAGTGGGGGGTCTGGCGGGGTCCTGCTCCGGGGGCTTCCAGCCCGGTCCGCTCGAGCAGATTCTCCCTCCGGAGGCACGCCGGGATGCCTCAAGAACAGTAACTTTTTTTTTCTTTTTTTTTTTTTGCACAGCTGGCTATTTTTAATGAGATCTTCCACCATTTTCCAATGAAGCAACAGATCAGCACATCTAAAAAGATCTTTATCTTAACGGTTAAGAGCGGGAGTCCTTTCTGCATTGAAAAACCTGAAAGGAAATAGCATCCTGTGCGAACTGTGGTTTTGTGCATGCTTATGTAATGGGCTATCAATCAAATTTAATTAAAACTGTGGCAATGGCGGAGTTTTACTCCCTTCTAGTCTAGCTACGACACGGGGGGAAAAAAAGTTTTTTATCTTTACAAGCTGTTCTTGCAGAAGTTATTGCTGTGATTGCAATTAAGAAGCCCTTGTTTTTAAGGCAAATAAATTAGTTGGCTGCTTTTTATAAAGACATTTCTTGCCCCTCGGCCATCTCCAAAAATAGATGCGGGGTCCCCAAAAGTGAAGTGCTTTAAGTGCAGCAGCGTGGGTTGGCCTGCTTGGTGGTGCAAAAAAGACGGGATTTTACTAACTTTTGCCTTTCCCGTGGTTATCTGAAGTCAGGCTGCTGTCGGACAATGGAGCCTGCGTGTGCTGGGGTTCCCTTGGAGCGGGTCTGCGTGCATCCTGCGTGGGAACCGTGCCAGAGCCCCCTCGTTTTTAAGGCAAATAAATGAGTTGGCTGCTTTTTATGAAGAAATTTCTTGCCCCTTGGCCATCTCCAAAAAATAGATACGGGGCGCTCGAAAGTGAAGTGCTTAAGTGCAGCAGTATGGGTTGGCCTGTTTGGTGCAAAAAGGTGGGATTTTACCAATTTTGTCTTTGGTGTGGCTGTCTAAAGACTGTAGGACAATGGAGCCTGCCTGTGCTTAGGTTTCCCTGGAGCGGGTCTGCGTGCATCCTGCGCGTGAACCGTGCGAGACATGTCCCTCTCCTGTAGCGGGTCCATTCGGCGATTGCCGTCCTGTCCCTTTGCATCCTATGGTTAGGAGAATAAATGTTAAAGGAGTGGAAATACGCAGTTTATTGGGATTTTTTTCTCGCTTAAGTGTTTCTTTTGTACGGTTACGCGTGAGGCGCTCTGCAGCATCCCTGCCAGCATCAAAATCTTGGCTCTTCAGCGGTCAAGCTTTCAGCAACGGGGAGAGTTCAAACCCTGCTCTTCTGCCGCGGGCTCCCCATGCAACAAGTGCCCGGTTCGGCGGCGAGGAATGAGCCTGGACGTACGTGCGTTCACTGCCCATGGTTTTTACAGCAGAGTATTTTTGTTGCTTGGGACATGCCGTTCACAAGAAGGTATGTGACGGCTGCGTCTTAAACCACCTTGAGGTCCCAGCCTCCTGGACTTGTGGCTGCGTGGCCAAGGCGGGGAGCTGGCGTGTACCTGTATTTCAACATCTGGGAGAAGAAATATCCCCCAGCAAGTGTCAGTCCCTTTGAGATAGTGCTCGCCTTCATCACTCTGTGTTTCAAACCAGTGGTCCTGTGTGGCCGTGTTAAATGGCCCACCAGTATCAACTGGGACCCTCCTCCTTTGACCTTTTCTAGGTATTTTGGTTGAGCTCTGCTGAGTTTTTAAGGTAACGCTAAGAAAACAAGGAGGAGGGATGTTCATTTAATTTGGTGAAATTGATATTAAATTTATTTTATCTTGACCTGTGAAGGGCTTGGGTGCTTTGTAGCGTGTTGGGTGACTATCCCAAAATGAGGAGCAGGTCTCTATATGTAAAGGACCCGGAGAAGGAACACAAACATTTCCTCAGTACCAGGAATGGAACAATAGCTCATTGTTGGGAGGAAGGGATTGCAGAAAAGCAAGCGGACTTTCAGAAATGGGGGGTTTATTTTCTATAGCTTACTATTTATATTGCACTTGGAGGCTCTTTGGGAACTAGATGTCCAGTTCCTGGAATGTGTGTCCCTTGGTGGAGGAAGGCTGGGCGCGAGCAGAGCACGGCCTTTCAGTCGGCGTTTGTTTGCAGACAATGGTTACGGGCCGCTCGGAAAGCGGCTCTGTGTTCATGCGAGAGTCCCCTCGCTCTCTCCTCGCAGCTTGGCAGCTGAGGAGACGTCCCCTAAAGAGACAGGACTCTTCTTCCTCCCACCCTCACTTTCTTTCTGCTATATATCGCGCTGTTGAATAGGCTTGCATTGACCAGAAAGACAAAGAAGCCTTTCAGGCTCTAGCTTTAGCCACAGCCAGTGTGCTGTGGGCTTTTGTTAATACTTTCAGTCCCCCCTTTCTCTTTCAGCAGCCCTCACTCGCATTGTTAATACATTTCGGGAGCAGCACAGATATTTCTGAGTGTATTTTGTTTGCTCAGTTCGCAGGAAAAGTTGCAAAAAGCTGGGGGGGAGAGAACGCGCGGTGCCTCTTACGTTCTCCGTGGAGTATTTTCCTTTCATGCCTTTAGCGGGGAAAAGTGGACGGCGTAAACGGATGCTGGCAAATCCTTGCAGGAGCGGGACGTGGCTGTGGAGCCTGTGCGGGCTGCGTGCGCACGGAGGCTCAACGGCTGGTTCCAGTGCTTGGGAATACTAAATGGCTTTCCCCCGCCCCGGCTGGATTAGTCTCCATGTTGTCCTGTTTAATTTTGTTATTGCATTAGCCAGCTAAAGATGTAAGCTCTTATTAAAACAGCTGTTTCTGCTAAGTGGCAGTATAGAGTTGAAGAGTATTGTTCAACAGTTATAAATTCATCCAGCGTCATCCTCAACTGACTTTATTTTGCCAGTGGGTGTCCGGGGTGTGTGTTTCCTCCTACCGATAGGTAGAGACAACCGAAAGGAGAGCTATTTTTCCAGTTCCACGTTAGTAAATCCGAAAGTTGCTGGTAGGTGCTCTGTAATCATTGTGAAACATCAGGATGGCAATTAATTCCTGGAAATCAACTGTTAGGAAGCAGCTGATGGGAAGCGCTGGTGCAGAGCAGGCATGCAAAAATAACGCAGGCATGCAAAAATAAACGTCAGTGCTGCCAGGAGGAAGGATCGAGGTAGAATGGTTTGGGTTTTTTTTTTAAATTTTTTTTTTGTTGTCATGAAGTGTGGACTCATTTTGGGGGGAGCGTGCCCCAAAATCACATGTACTGTCGGGTGAAACAACCTGGGAGAACAGGACAGCGACGAGTTCGATTGTGCAGATGGGATAGTGTCAGCAATACTGTCGCCATCGAGAGATGACCGCAAAGACCGCCCCAGGCTTTGAAGCATCTCAGTGCACCCTTTTTTCCAGAAATAGTTGTTTTTTCGGTACTCTAAACCAGTTTTTAATAGCACATAAAGCTGTGTCATCCTCAGTTAGCATCTTCTCGACTAGAGCGTGAGTTGTGGCGTTCAGAGGGGTAAGTGAGGCTGTATTTCTGCACCTTTTAGAGGATAACGTAACACTCGGTGGTGAAAAAGTGACAAGCGGGAAGAAAAACGGCATTCAGACCCATGGAGGGGCTCGAGCAAGTGGCAGAAGAAATACTTGTCACGAGAGCAAGACTTATATATATTATTTTTTTTTTCCCTAATGGGAAGGTGATTTAAACTGTTGAATAGATGGATGCTGAGCCCACAGTTTCAAGCTGGAAAAAGGAGCCGCAGACGCGACTGTTCATCACTCCCCACCAGCCACCTTGTGCCTCGCAGTTGGGCAAGAGCCGTTGCCCAACTCTCCCCATGAGAAAGTACCCGCCTGCGCATACGCTTTTTTTTTTTTTTTTAAGGACTTGAAGGCTTTAAGATCCCTAGTCTTTAATAAATTAAACCAACTTCAGATAGATACAGCAGTACAGGGATGCAAGACGGGAGAATGTGCCTGGGTCAGCGTTTTTTTGCCACCTATCTGGAGGGGCGCGGATCTGTCTGATCGCAGTATATTTGATCGTTTTGAGCGTATACTTTTTCAGTGATGCTTTACTACGACTTTTTTGTAGTGTTTTTAACTCGGCGTATACCTACACAAGCGAAACAGGAAATCGGTGCGTCCCCTCTCGTCTCCTACCTCTTGACACCACCCCGTTAAATGGGATAAAACAGGTTTTGGAATACGTTGAGGCCACTCAATAAAACATGGATCTGGTTCGTGTTGTTGCTCTGGGGGAGGAAGCTCTCCGTCGTCTCAAATTTAGCTTCACGTTTGAAAGGCTTCCTTCACGTATGACCAAAAAAAAAAAAAATAAATCTTAATTAACTTCATTAATTACTTGGAAGGAGTTAACTTCAGCTAGGGAAAACTTCACGAGTGGTCGGCCACACAATGCAGACGCTCCTCGCGCCTTGGTGAGCGTTGTCTTAATTCTGTTATTCTTGTCAGAGGGTCTGGTTCTAGTTTTTCAGGGGGGGGGGGGTTTAGCTTTGTAAGTGAATGCCTGGGGTAAAATCGCTGTGTGGCAGCGAAGCCCAATAGGGGGAGTCTGAACTTTAAATAAAGCCTTGTCTGAATTCCTTCCAATTTCCTGTACAAAGAGATGAGCCTTGCCGCGTGTCTAGAAGGCTAATAAATTTAGGCTCTTGCGGATCAAAGGGGAAATGAATTTGAAGGCCTAGGGGCCTTCGCTTTACTTAAAAAGTATGGAATGTGTCCGTGAGACAACACTCAAGTTGATCTTTCTATTATTTTTTTTTTTCTTTAATTTATGCCCAAATTTTCCCAACAAAGTAAAAATAAATTGCATTCTTCGCGTCTTCGGTGAGTGAAATGGTGTAGCTGCCCTGCTGCCTCTCCCTTTGGTGGCAGAAGGGTTGGACCTTGGGAATGGACCAAATTTGCTGGATTTTTGCCCACTTAGCCCTAATGGAAGCGGGGTATGTTCTTCTAACCCCCTCTGCCCCCAAAGGTACCGAAACCGCGGAGCGCTTCCACATCGCTTGCTGCAAAAAAATCCACCAGGTCTCTTCATTACAGCTGAAACAAAGTAGGTTTCTGAGTTGTTCCGCTTGGTTTTCCTTCTTTTTTCAGGGGGGGAAGATCTGCCATCTTCCTCCGCAAGCCTTTCTGGAAGATTTGTTGTAATAAAAACGTTGGGTTTAAAAGCCCTGGCGTAGGTTTTGACCTTGGGTGCCCTTTTTACTGCTCTTCTTTTCCTGTCTTTGATGTCCGAGTGCCGCATATTTGTGGCGATTTCCACAGGCGTGTGTTGTGCTCAGGCAGACGTGGCTGTGCTTCCGGACTTAAAACGCCAGCGCTCGGGCTGGGGTTTGATTAGTTTCGAGTCAAGAGAGATTTTTATAATGCTTAACCATCAGCCTGGGACTCTCGGATGGGCTAATTAATTACAGGGAGCGTTGCCGGAGGGTGGAGGTGGGAAGCAGCTCTGGGATGGCTGGAGGGGGATCGATGTAAGGAAGTTAGGAGGGGGCTTGACCAAACTTGTGGGATATCTTGACCCTCTGAACCTTTCCAGGGACCTCTCCGTCGGACAAGGGAGGGGACAATCCCTGTTTTAGTCCCTTAAGCCTTTCCGATTCCAAAACCATAAAATCCAATTGCATGCACGTCGGTGGTGGCTCAGCCCAACTGGCAGAAGCACCCATGGAGTGCCTCCCGAGCCGGAGAACCCAGCGTATTAAATGTGCGTATTTGACTTATGTGGTGACAAAAAGTGCCGGCAGCTGCTAAAGCTGGGTCAATAGTCACCTTCCGATTTGGGCTGATACCAGAGAAAGCGTTCTGTCTCCCTGACGTGGCTCAAGTACAGAACGCGGGGGATGAGTCAAACGATGACAGGACCAGCTGTGGCCTCTGGTTTCTCGGTGGGCTTGCGCTAAGGGCGGCCGGATTCGCACCCAACTGCTGGGGTAGCCCCATGGGCTTTCAAATGTTTGAAAGAATTTGATCAACTCTCCTTTTATTTAAGTTCTCACATCCTCTTCCTTAATTTCCCCTCCTACCTCTGCGTTTTCAGCTCTTCTGCCAGGAAATGAATATAAACTTGCTGGCTTTTTCACATCCTCTTACTAATTCTCATAGTATCGCTTTTCATGCGAACTCTTCTGTTTTGCCTGTCTGTCCTCTTGAGGTCTGTTTATGTTGGGTTTTTTTTGCCTTTGAAAATTTGTACCTGCTTGGAAATAGGCACAGGGAGGTTTATTCTGTAGGGCTGTGGATGGTTTGGCGTGGCCCCAGGCCCCAGTCGGTGCAGGGAGTGGGGTAGGGGACCAAAATCCAGGTGCTTGAGGGATACCTGGCACTGCTGTTTGCTCCTTTTGCTAAGTAGCTATTGGATTTCAAAAGCATTTGTGGAGGGATGAGAATCCAAAACTTCTTCTTTACTCCCCAAAGGCCGTAAATGCCCATTTCTTATGCTCCACCGTCATCCGCGTCGCTCCAAAGAAAGAGCGAGTCAGCTGTGGCTGCTCAAAGGAGTTATTGAAGCGCACGAGCCCCGGAAGCCGTCGCAAACTGTGTCATGAGCTGGTTAATTCAGTGATTGGGAGGCCCCAAAACCAGGAGGGGAAGGCAGGATCTCGGGCAGACAGCTCTTCTGAGCTCTTCCCCGCTGGCTGGCGTGGATAAGCAGCGGCGTCATTAGCGCCTGCCTCGTTATTCACCGTGCAAAGCGTGTAAGCACCGGGCTCAGAGCTGAACCTTTTAATTCGGGCAGCAGGGCATTGCAGCGCTCCACGTGATCGCACCCAAATCCGTGTACGCGCTTCGCTCTCAGAGGCCGAGTTAAAAATCATCGAGCTTTGAAAGCGGGCAGCGTGTCTTAAGGGAGGATGTGAAGGATGTGATCCGGGGATGCTCGGCTCCGGAACGGAGATGGTGGCTTGCCCGGAGGTGTTCAACCCAGCCCGGGTTGCTTGGCTCATGGTGAAGGAGGAGAAAGGGCGGTAGCTGAAATTTAAAGGGAACAAACTTAGCTGCTGGCTCAGCTTGGCTCTCAAACCTCGCATCTCACGGGTCTCGCTGTGACGGTTTTAGGAAGTTAAGAAACGCCTTGTTCCTCCAGCTGTGTCTGCGTGAGGTTATCGAGGAGACGTGCCCATGGCTTGGCTGCGCTTGGAAAAAAATAAAATCAGGTTGGGGGGGATGTCGTCGGTCACTGTGCTTCAGGAGTCGGCTTGAAAGGGGGGAGGAGATGCCATCCGGTCCTGTGCCGAGGCCCCAGGTGGGACGTCGGCTCTTGTGTGAATCATCTGGGGTCGGAGGCAGCCACACGTAATCACGGAATAAGAGGCCTGTTGTTCTGAGCACACGAACCAGTTTCTGCGCTCTTAAAAGACGTCAGGAAACAGAAACTCTCTTCTAGAATCAAGTGCTCTTCCGATGACGTCCGCAGCCAAGGGGATTAACGCCACTGAAGGAGAAAATGTGATTATTATTATTATTAACTTTTACAAATATAAGAGTCCTCCTCCTCCTGCAGCAAGAGAACGATAGACCCAATAGCAGTAAAAACATGCAAAAGCTTATCATTCAGTCTGTTTCAGCGACACTTAAAATGTCGCAGATGAGGTAAATGCCAGCTAAAGTAATGTGAAATTAAAACAGTCATAGTGGAAATCGGAGTGAAACCAGAATAAAAAGTGAATGTTTCGCAGTAATATTTAATAGGAGGTGCATGGTGGAATGTCAACTTCCTTTGCTCGAGCTCTGTTCTGTAGCCTTAATGTTTCTTTCTCCTCTTGGCCGATGGCCCCGTCGGGCGGTGCGTGGCCTCGCTGTGCCTGGTTCTGTATCTCGGCACATCTCAGATTCCCGTTGCCACTCAGAGGATCCTAAAGAGTGCTCCTGGTTTTCCGTTGGAGAGCGTCTGCCTCCCCAGAGGACCGGGAGAGCTGCGCCTACTCCTTTCCCCCGGCACCGTCTCTTTGGTTAGGGACACGCAAGAGGAGGGAGCCCCGTGGGCTGGGTTTTGAGTCGATGGGGGTTTCCTCGGGTGGAGGGTTTTTTTTTTTTCCCCTTGGAAGCAGTAATAAGTCAAAACTTGACTACGCCAGTCCCTTTGGTAAGGAAGATAAATAAGGCCTAAAGGATTTTTCCTTTTTCAGGGCTGTTTTCTATGCCATAACAGGGAATTTATTTTCTAGTCAAAGGGTGGAAAGAAACTCCCTCCTGTCAGTAGGATCATCCACAGATTGCCTCGGGGGCATCTGCAGTTGTGTGGATCAGTCAGTTTTTATACCTGTTGTCTTTACCTTAAGCGCCACAGCACCAGCTAACCCGACCCGTGACAAAGTTGGTCCTTAAAGAAGTGAAATGGCGTGATTTTCCCCGCTGCGGCAGGGGATGGCGAGCAGCACTGCAGGCGCGCCAGAGGAGGCAGCTCCCACCGAGCCGAGGAACCACGTCTGTTTGGAAAACAGCCTTCTCTGTTCCGTACCTGTGTACAGCTCCTCGCTTGTCCCAGCAGAAGGGTTTTGGTTTCTTGGTTTTATGGAAGGCCTTGTAACCGTTCACCTTGATGCGTTAAGAATATCCCTAAGCGCGTTTGGTGTAAGTCAACTCAACTGTCAGTGTCCGTTTAAACAACAGGAAGACAAAGCCTTTTTATGTAGGCAAGGCCAAGTACTGCAGGCTATGTCAGATTTGATTAAATGAATCAGAATTCAAGGTCTGGAGATCCTGGTGGGGATTTCCAGTTGGGTTTTCCCTTCAGGAGCGCCGTCGGTTGGGATCGGTGTACGGTAAAGATTCACACCGGGTGGTATGAGACGGAGAAAGGCGGGGTTATGTAAAAGCGAAGATGACTGATGAGATAGCTGACCTTGCAAAATACTTTCTCTTGGCAATATGCTCTTAAAATACGGAGGAACGCATCACAAGTTGTATATACAATCGCTTCTGATTATATTTAAAATATGAAAAGATGTCATGCTTAATCTTTCACTTAACTGGAGAAGCAGCTTCTCCTGCAAACTCTGACCGGTGCTGTGTGCTAAGAAACCCCACGTAAATCCACAGGTTGCGTGTGTGTGTGTGTTAGAAGCGTTCGGACACAGGCATAACTACGTAAAAGTTGTGGTTTTACTATAAATTATTCTATCGTTATCTGTATTTCCGATTAATCCCTTTAGTGAATGCACGTGAAAAGCTGCAAACAGCTTAGCTCAGCTTGGGCATCTGCGTGTTTTAATTCGCTGAGAGGGTCTCTGAAGCACTTGGTTCGTTTTGCTGTACTCGAAGGCTTTTGAATTCTACAAATTCTGTTTCTTCTTTTTTTTTTTTTCTTAAGCAAAACTCAGAATCTTAAATTTTGCAAAACCCTGGCCTACAGGTCCTTAAAATCTACTTTTTCAAAAACGGACTTAACCAAAGCGGTTTAATGAAGTGTGAGATTCGCCTGGCTTCAAGGTAGCTTGTTTTGGGTTGGTTTTTTTGTGTTCTGCTGGTTTGTTGCCGAGGCTCGGGTGATGGATTGGGGGTGGGATGTTGGGGGTGTGAGTCAGGCTGTGCCCATCCTCGGCACCGGTCACAGATTATAGATTCATAGAATGTGTTGGGTCAGAAGGGACCTCTAAAGGCCATCTCCTCCCACCCCGCTGCAGTGAGCAGGGACATCTGTAACTAGATCAGGTCGCTCAGAGCCTCATCCAGCCTGGCCTTGAATGTCTCCAGGGATGGGGCCTCCCCCACCTCTCTGCGCAACCTGGGCCAGTGTCTCACCCCCCTCAGTGTAAAGAACTCCTTCCTGATGTCTCATCTAAACCTGCCCTGCTCTAGTTTAAACCATTGCCCCTCGTCCCATGGCTCTCCTCCCTGATCCAGCGTCCCTTCCTGGCTTTCCTGGAGCCCCTTTAGGGACTGGAAGGGGCTCTAAAGTCTCCCCAGAGCCTTCTCTTCTCCAGGCTGAGCCCCCCCAGCTCTCTCAGCCTGTACAGCAGCCGGGGTTACAAACCGGGTACAGGATTGTACGTTAAACCAGGGTTAGGGAAACTTGTGCTGATAGCATTGGTACCCAAATGCTGACAGTATTCGTGATTAACCCCTATTTTATCTTTTTTTTAAAGGAATATTTGTTTGTAGTCATAGGTGGAAAAGTCGTAAACCCTCCCTTTCATTAGGTGCTGCAAAGTCTAGATAGGGCTTTGTCAAACTTGGATGCAAAGCTTATAAATGCTCCTGAAATGCTGTTTCTGTTACGATATTTAAGGAATACATTTCAGAAGTACCTGGGGAAACCCAAAGTTAGTTTGCTGGTAGCGGGCAGCGTAACTGCACTTGAAATGTGTTTTCTTTACGCCGCTTTCTGATTCCACGCAGCTTTTCCTCACTTGAAAAAGAAAAGCTCTGTCTGTGCTGCGCAGGTAGGAGCCGACCTCGGAAACGCTTGGCTTATGTTAAAACCCCTCGGTTGCAGAAGCGGTTATTACAGTTCACAGTTCTTGTGCCATCAAACGACATTATTTGCTGAGAAAAATCTTAATGCATTGTAATCTTTTTATTGGCTGTGGAAAAATAGAGAAGGGCGAAGAGTGAAATGACTGGTGAGGAACGGGAAGGGCGCGATACTTTTCATCTTAAAGTATTATGGAAGATTACGGAATGAGAGCTCTTTATGCGGATAGGGATGCGATAACTGTTTGAAAGCCAGATGCGGTGCTTCGGGCATCCATGAAAAATTGTTCAAAGTTAAATCTGCTTAAAAATCTACATCACTCCCTATTTTCACTGTGCAACACGGGGATGCTTTAATTGTTCCTGAATTAAAGAGGCTTTAATATTTCCCCGTGAAACAGATAGCCTCCACTGTGGAAGTTCGTAATGATGATCTGAATACCCGTGTCTGCGCAACCTCTCCAGATTGATGTGGTTACGTGCTGCGAGGAGGACCGGTGCCTGAAAAAGCTTCCTCTGCTTGCATGCCCCGAGCGTTGTCCCCAAGGCCGGCAGCTCTGCCGAGGAGCTCCCAGTGTCACCGTCCCGCTCTGCCCCAGGAGCGGTGCGGAGCTTGTGAGCTGCCTGTTGGCACCACGGGATCCTGGAAACTGGTTCCCGCCTCCAGGGACCTCTTCAACTAATGAAGGCATGGGCCCGGTCTCCACGATAATACACCGTATCTTGCATAAATTTAGAACAGAGTGCAGCCAACTTCACAAGCTGCTGATAAATTATTCTTTCTCAAGCTGTGCCAGATAACTTCATGCACCGAAGTAGCACAAGCTGGAGGTTTCTTAGCAAGGAGTTTTAGATGTGACGTCCTCCCGTACCAGCGTTGCGTCCTTCTTTGGGGATCTCTGTATGAAATCAGCTGTAGAACACAGAATCACAGATGGTTCGGGTTGGAAGGGACCTTAAAGATCATCTAGTTCCAACCCCCTGCCCTGGGCAGGGACACCTCCCACCAGACCAAGCTGCTCAAAGCCTCATCCAGCCTGGCCTTGAACCTCTCCAGGGATGGGGCATCCCCCACTTCCCTGGGCAGCCTGTTCCAGTGCTTCACCACCCTCACAGTAAAGAATTTTTTCCTGATATCCAATCTAAATCTCCCCTCTCTCAACTTGAGGCCGTTACCCCGTGTCCTATCGTAACACTCCCTGATCCAGAGTCCCTCTCCATCTTTCCTGTGGGCCCCTGTGGGACTGGAAGGCCACTATAAGGTCTCCCCAGAGCCTTCTCTTCTCCGGGCTGAACCCCCCCAACTCTCTCAGCCTGTCCTCACAGCAGAGGGGCTCCAGCCCTCTGAGCATCTTCATGGCCCTCTGCTGGTCCCGCTCCAACAGGTCCATGTCCTTCTTGTGCTGAGGACTCCAGAGCTGGACGCAGTGCTCCAGGGGGGTCTCACCAGAGCAGAGCAGAGGGGCAGAATCCCCTCCCTCGCCCTGCTGGCCACGCTTCTTTTGATGCAGCCCCGGATGCGGTTGGCTTTCTGGGCTGCCAGCGCACATTGATGGCTCATGTTGAGCTTCTCGTCCACCAGCACCCCCGAGTCCTTCTCCTCAGGGCTGCTCTCAGGCCATTTTCCGCCCAACCTGTATTTGTGCTTGGGATTGCCATGGCCCAGGTGCAGGACCTTGCACTTGGCCTGGCTGAACTTCATGAGGTTCGCACAGACCCACCTCTGCAGCCTGTCCAGGTCCCTCTGGATGGCATCCCTTCCCTCCAGCGTGTCGACTGTGCCACACAGCTCGGTGTCATCGGCAAACGTGCTGAGGGTGCACTCGATCTCACCGTCCATGTCACCGACAAAGATGTTAAACAGCACTGGTCCCAGTACTGACCCCTGAGGAATGCCACTCGTCACCGGTTTCCATGTGGACATTGAGCCATTGACCGCAACCCTTTGAGTGCGGCCATCCAGCCAGTTCCTTATCCACCGAGTGGTCCATCCATCAAATCCATGCTTTTCCAATTTAGAGACCAAAAACGTCACCGAACAGCACATCACAACAGCCACCCAAGAGAGGAAGCTGTCTGGGTAGGGGACCCATATCTCTGGCATTAGGAGTTACTTTAAAAGGTCTTGTCCCGTGGTCACTTCCTCTTTTTATTATATAGACACATTATATGTATGCTTATCTCGGAGATGAGCTTGTTAGCAGCTCCAGGTGAGGTGTTGATGCCACGTGCAGCCGTGTCTGAGCAGAAGTTTCATAGGGAGGATGTCTAAATGATAATTACCTCCTGGTTTACTTCTGCAGGGATGAGAGAGGACGTCAGCCTTCTCTCTCCAGGCCCATTAGGTTAAAACCTTCAGGAATTTTTGTTAAAGAACTTCACTCGGTTGAGTGCAGATGGCCACGTCCTCCGTTCCCCTCCCTTCTGCTCTGGAGTCTTCAGATGACTGGAGGTAGCTGCCTCCGTGAAGAAACACCCTGGAGCTCCTCGTGCCAGCTGGGAACGGCTCCTGTATGGCGTTTGAGAACCCCCCGCCTAGATTTGAGTGGTAGGTACCTTGATGTTATTTTTTTCCCAGTGTTGACTGTTGTCTTTTATTTGTGATGTCCACCAGAAAGACGCCCTGTGTGTAAATTAGTGCTCAGTGCTCCACTTAGCATCACTTTCCCATCAACACTGTGCCGCCCAGTGCACAGACGGGATGGGGATCGCTGCATTAATTCCTCGGCGCCCGAGCGAAACCTTCTCCGTGATCTGGCCTCATCCCTCCCCTTTCCCAGAGCGCTTAATCCTTAAACCAGAAAATGGCCAATTTAAAGTTCGCAGGCCTGGCCGCCTGCAGCTTGGCAGATAACGTAGAAACGCGGTAACCTTGTCTCACATTGGAGTCCTCGACCGTCGCTGCGTCGCCTTCCAGCTCCTCCTGCGCAGCCGCGGGGAAGCAGCTGTACGTCGCCGCGTGGGGTTTGCTGCGCGGGGGTTCACAGGCACCTTCGGTCAAGGGGCTGCGGGGGAACAGCCTCCTCCTAAGCATCCATCGGGGCCTGGCGTGAGTTTTAGTTTGGTGGGTTGGTTTTTTTTGTTTTGTTTTGTTTTGTTTTTTTTCAACGATGCTGGGGCTATTTGTGGGGTTTTTGGCAGGATTCGCGCAGGATGGGGTTGTGCCCCGCGGGACGCGGCTCGTGACGGGAGAGTGCCCTCACCGAAGGGTGTTTGCAGAAGGGGGGCGAGAACTGGCATGTTCAAGGGGGTGTGTAAAAGAGCTCCTGAAAGATTCGGTGTGTTAACGAACTAATGGCAATGAAATGAATTACAAATTGAAGAACTATAAGACTTCAAATGCGGTAGTGCCGTAGAGAAAAAAATCTTGCTGCGTTCAAGGGGAGCTGTGGGAAATCTGTTCTTGGATCAAGTGTCGCTTTTCCCACTTCTTTCCTTTTTTTTTTTTTGGTTTTTTTTTTGGTTTTTTTTTTTTTTGGTAAACGCGTGACAAATTTTGCGCGTCATCCTCGGGCTCACAGGCGGGCTCGTTGTTGCCTTGAAGCTCATGTGGTCCTTCTGGGTGTCTGCGTTCGTTCTTGCCCGTTTGCTGGGTAAAGGAGCGCTCGCTGATCTCCTGCGCCTAAACCAGGCTCCTGCGGGAGCGCTCGCTGACCTCCTGCGCCGAAACCAGGCTCCATCCGTCTCGGCAAAAAGTGCCGTCCTCCCTCCCTGCTGTCTCACGTGAAGGACGGAACGAATCTTAGAGGATCACAGAGCGATGTGTTACTTCAGCTGGTGAGAACATGCCCGTTGCTTTGCTTGCTTGCTTTCCTTCTCATGGCTTGCAAAATTCACTCTGGCCCCCCGGGGCCGTTCTGCCTGGCTCCGACAACGGGCTGCAGCAGTTCCAGAGGCGTGGAAACGGGTGAGGAAGCGTTACAGAGCGTGGCGTGTATGTGGCTGAACTTCATGCCGTACACGGTTCCTCTACTCCAGTGCAAAAGAGGAAAAGCCACTGAACGAGATACGGAGTATTCTGCGTCAGCTGGGAAAGGCGCTGACTTTTGTTTCACAGTGTGGATTTTCGGGTGTCTCGGGTGAAGGCAGGTGCTTTGACGGCTGTAGTTTCCCGTTAGGGTTACAGGGACGTGCCTGTGAGCTGCGCTGGAAGGGGGGATCTGCCTCGGCTGGGCTGCGTCTCTGTGCGCGCTCCCCTGCCTCCGATGGAATCATCACGTGAGTATTTGGTGATTTAAATCAGCTCACGGAATCGACCGAAAACTTCACCCAGCCAAGAAAAAAAAAAAACCAAAAAAACCAGTTTTCTGTTGAATCACCAGGCTGAGCTGGGTCACCAAACAGTCCCGTGATCCTTACTCCATACTGAAGGGAGGTGGCTGAAACGCGTGGGTGTCTGGGGTGGCTTCTCACCATGTAACACCACTAACCATTTAACCTGACCCGGAACAGCCCCGGTGCTTGTGGCAGGGGCAAGGGAAGCACCAGGCCCTCAGGGTGCTTGGGTTTTTCCCTTTTCCCAGGGACGCTGCGTCTACTCCGTGCCCCGGAATTATTCCCTTTCGCCCCTTTAATTAACAGCGCTGCCAGAAGGTTTCTAAGCGATACTCCGGGAGAGGTGGAGGGGTAAAGCATTTTTTAAACTGCGAGCTCCGGCACCTTTGAAGTCTCCGTTTCTTTCCCCTACCTGTCCACCGGACGGGAGCTGATGGAGGAATTGCTGGACGTAGGATTTGGGCTTTTTCCCTCCCGTTTCTGGTTCTGAGCCAGGATTGTCCCTTGCGCAGTGGAAGTGGGAGGTGTGCATTGTGAGAGCCGTGTAAAACAACAAGAGCCGCTACCTTCAGTCACCCGCACGATGAATTTTACTGCTGCAGAAATTGATATTTTCCGTGAACAGACAGATGAGGTTTGGTTTTTTTAAATTTATGGGAAGGGCTGCATTAGGCAAGGTGGGCTCTCTTGTTGTATGGGTAGGCAGCCTGCTGGTTGACACTACAGGTGATTTTATTTTTGTCAGGGCCACAAAAATAAGCATTTTGGGTGACAGGGGAACTTCAGAGCTGTGTCTCATTTCAGGGAATAGCAGGGGTGTAATAGCTGCGTAAAAATCTAATTAAAAGAAGCAGCTGAGCTGTTTGGGCTTGTGAACTGCCGCTAAAATCCTAATTACTGCGGAGCGTGAGAATGTCTGGAGGAGCTTTTTGGTGAGAGATCATGAAACTTCTCCTGTTTGAATCGAGTTCTTGGGGTTATATTGGTGTCCACAAACGGCTGACCCTGCAGCGCTGGGGGCAGGAGGCCGCTGCCTTCCTGACAGCACGCAGATGTTTGGGTCCTCTTGGGGCACAGAGGGTGGTTTAGCAGCTGCTGCCAAACTAGGAGAATAGTTTTGGGAGAAGGATCACTGCCTCTGGTCAACTAAAAGCCTATTACTTGCCCGGTTTTGGTGATTTTTACGTTTTGTATCTGTATTTGTAGCTTCTGGATTCTTAGTCGGTGGTGTGTTCAGGTCTGCCAGTTAGCAGGGACGGCCTCCTCGGGCGAGGAGTGCAAATGAAGGATGGCTTTTCTGTAATTGAGAAGGTAAAAACTTCAAACTGTTCGTTATTACCTTTATCTTACTGAGGTCTTTTCATCCTTCGCGATCTAAGCCGAGTGAGCTGGTGCTTTCGAAATGGGTCATGCTCCTAGAAGAGATGTGATGGGCGCGGGGAACAGCATCTTCTGCCCAAAGACAACCCTTCCCAGCCCACATGAAGATCTTACCTGCAGTCACCTCTCAGCTCTGCAGCTCAGCTGGAGTCAAAACTGTTGCTTCCCAGGTCGGTGCCCTGCCTCCCCAGCTGTGCGACGCGGGCTGGATCCGAAATTCGTTTTGGATGGTCCATTTCATGGACCATCTTCATTTTAGGTGATGCCTCGGTAAAGTCCTCTCGTGGCCTCGAGTTAGAGCGTTACGTATGGCATAAGGCAGCAAGGCTTCAGCTCCTTTCTGTAGGGTGAGAACCAGCTCCTCTTTTCCCAGCCCCGTCGAACTTCCATCCTTTGAATAAATCTTCCAGGGCTCGTATGATTTGTAAAACTCCGCTGGCTGTGATGCTGTGAACTCAGTTACTGAAGGCGTAGACTTTTACCATCTCCAACAGGAAAATGATTTCTTGAGGAGGATCCGCTTGCCTTCTCATAAAAACCATCTGGAAAAAAACCACTTTATGCCGGGGTTTAAAGTTGTAATAAAGTTTAGGATCACTATGGTATGTTTAGGTCAGCCTCAGCAGCTGCCTCTGGGGTCCGTCCATCCCTGCAGCTTACGCCGTGTGCCAGGGATGCGCTCAGGGAAACTACAGCGGAAACGTTTTCTGGTGCGACCTCCCCATCTCTCTCTTCCTGCTTGGGCCTATCCTTTAGGCCGACACGGTTGTCGCATGGCTGGTGGTGAACAAAGTTTGGAAGAAAAGGTTCATTGGAATCTGTTCCCGGGTCTGGTTGACCGAGCAGCGGTGAATGGGCTCGCACTGGCATGGGGCAAGCGGCCGCGAGAGGCCAGGACCACCTCTTCTGGCAGCACCGCTGCTGGCTGACAGCTTAATACCACATCTCCTCATATTGTGTCCTTCTGCCTGCAGGCGCCTGCTATTTGGATTACACGTTCGTGACAGTAATTTTCCTTTGATGCCACCTGACTTGTTGTAGATGCTATCTGTGACTTCCTGGCCCCGGGAGCGGCGCAAGCAGAGCTGTGCCTGTCCTCCCGCTCGGGTTAGGAGCAGTTCTCGGCACCCAGCAGCCGGAGTCGCTTTCTTTCAAAAAGCGATTCCTCCCTTGGAAGGAACCTAGTGCTGGGTTTGGATTTCTAAAATGCGAGATGAAAAGTCTGAGAGGAACTGAGCGTTAGGAAGTGAGCACTGAGAGTTCGGAGCGTGGGCAGCAGGTGGAGGGAGGTCATCCTCCCCCTCTGCTCTGCCCTGGGGAGGCCACAGCTGGAGCGCTGGGTCCAGTTCTGGGCTCCCCGGTTCCAGAAGGACGGGGAAGTGCTGGAGAGGGGACAGCAAAGGGCTACCAAGGTGCTGAGGGGACTGGAACCCCTCTCTGATGAAGAAAGGCTGAGGGATTTGGGTCTCTCCAGTCTGGAAAAAAGACGGCTGAGGGGGGACCTTATCAACGCTGATAAATACTGAAAGGGGGGGTGTCAGGAGGATGGGGCCAGGCTCTTCTCAGTGGTGCCCGGGGACAGGACAAGGGGTAATGGGCACAAACGTGACCATGGGAAGTTCCATCTCAAGACGAGGAGGAACTTCTTTGCTGTGAGGGTGGCAGAGCCCTGGCACAGGCTGCCCAGAGAGGTGGGGGAGTCTCCGTCTCTGGAGACATCCCAACCCCGCCTGGAGGCGTTCCTGTGCCACCTGCTGTGGGTGACCCTGCTCTGGCAGGGGGTGGGACGGGGTGATCTCCAGAGGTCCCTTCCAGCCCCGGCCAGTCTGGGATTCAGGTACGGGAACCGCTGTATCGTAGGGAGAGGACAACTTAAAAGCTGTGATTTCCGTACCCGTCCTCCTCTTGGTGTTCTTCTGGTCACCTCAGTGGTTTCTTGACCCACAGACCTTTTGCAGCTGCCTGGCCCCCTCGACAGCTGGAAATGTGTTCCCCGAGCACGTAGCCCCATTTTTGGTAGCAGGGTGACATAAACCCTACCCAGGGGACACTTAATCTGATTTGTTCCCGATCGGGGGTATGCAGCTCCCGTGAACCAACCCCGGGGAGATGTGGGCTGTCTTCCCCCTGGTTTTATAGATGTTTGAATCATCTCTAAAGGTGGGCGTACACATTGCGGGATGCTTACAAATGCGCTCGGCCTGCTGTGACTACATGTATTGATCAGTTTGTACGTGTTTCAAGAAATAAGGAAATGATGTCTTGGTGTAGACGATCTTAAGATGACACACAAAAATCCAGGTTTGCCTTTAATATACGGATGTAAAGAGCAGCAGCATCTAAACCCATCGTTCCCGCGCCTTCCTGTCTGTACTTGGGCAGAAAGCAGAGAAAGCTCAATAATTGATTAGAGCAGCACAGCCCCGGCAGATAAGATCTGTATCAATTTAATGTAATATTAAGAGACCGTTAGCCCAGTATTGCATGGCGTGAGTCCAGCTTCCTGGCATCGCCCTGCTTGGGACTTTCAGGCTTCGTTTTTGATGCCAGGTTGTTCAAAGCTGAGTGGGTGTGCACGCGACGCGTGTCTGCTGCGGATTTATTGGGCGCGTTTTGCGAGTACAGGCTTCATCTGGGCATCTCTCCCTGGGATCTTGGCCCCTGCTGGTCCTCTGTAACTTACGGCCGACCCCCCCAGAGCTCAGCCAGTTTTAGTGCTCACCCTGTTGAGCCTTTTCCCCGCCTTTAATATTTTTAGGCTCTTTATAAGGTCCCTGGCCTGGGGTTGTGGCCGCAGGACGGTGAGGAATCGCGCCGAGCAGGGCAGGACTGTTGAAGACTAATGGGGCTGTTTCCAGTTCTTGGGCGTAGCCTGTTTTCTGCGGCCTAATGGGAGTGTTAATTAACATGGGCAAGTACAATCATAAATAACCCTCCTAAAATTAAATGGAATTTTAAGGCTACATCGGCATATTCCCCATGATGCCATTGCCTCTGGAGAGGTAACACCATGACTTTCCAGCTGACGGGAGCTGATGGAATCTATTGACTTTTCCATCTCTTAGAAGAGTCCATATATTGTAAGAATAAAATATGAATTTTCACAAATATGGCAGCGGCTGGTGTTTTATGGAGGAAAGTGGACTATTATGCTAAAACAAGCTAGCGAAAAGTTTTGTGTAGCTGAGCGGGGGGATGCTTTCCCGGCATGTGTTCTCCTCGTGTTACCCATTACCTGAGCTGGCACAAACATCAGCCGGGCTGCCTTTCTGCCATATTATTATTATTATTTTTTTTTTTTTTAAATTTCTAATATCTTACAGCTAGGTCCAAACTTGGATTTAACTTCATTCAGGCTGCGCTTTGGAAACCCGCTTCCTGGAGGTGCTGCCGTTAAAAATACACACAGCATAAAGTTCCCGCTTAGAGAAATATTCAGTCCGTCGCTTCCAGACCCGTCCTCCCACCCACAACCACCACGCTTCGAGGAAAATCCCGGCAGGATTAAGCGGGGTTTAGACACGGTTTCTTCCACCCCAAACAACCTTTCCAGGTCTGAGCTGAAAATAGGCGATTTGCATTGATGCTTGGGTTGCAGCTTGAAGGCAGGCGGAGCCGAAGTAGCAAAACCCCGTTGCCCTTAGAAACGCGTTTGTATCGGGCAAAAATAATTGACTGGGGGGGTTTTGTGGCGTTTGCGCTGGGGCGGCGCGTCGGCTGACAGCTCCCCGATAACTCGCTCCGGGATGAAATGCGTCGGGGTGAAGCCAGCCCTGGGGATGATTTACGTGCTGGTGAGCTGTCTCCAGCTCTTTTTAATTTCGGGATGCAAAACTGAGCCTGGAAGTAATGAGCTCTGGATAATTAGGTGCTTGTCTGCAGGTGTAACTATTGCAGCTGCCTGCAGCTGGTGCCCCTAATATCGCCAGCTTTTATTTGAAAGCATTACGGAATGAATGAGAGGTTGGAAATACAGTTAATTTCCAACAAAGAGTTTTTTTTCCTGTTGTTATCTTCCCCTCTAACCCCCAGCCTTACTTTGGCGTTCCCGTTTGGCTTGACTATGAGACGTATCGCACGTGGACCGAAGGCTAAAAGGAAATGAAGGTGATAAGTAGCAAAGTGTTGTATTACAGAGCAAGGATGTCTGATATGCATCAGAGATTGACAAAAAGGCCTGATCTAATTTATCATCATTAACTATTAGCCAGGTGGGAAGCGGTACCTGGAATTCCTGCCTCGGTATTAAATGGATTTTGAAGGCATTGCTGGTGCAAAACATGCAGCACAACGCGTTACCTGCCGGTCAGGAAGGTGAGCGAGGAGCAAAAACACGTTGCGGAGTGGATGTACGTAGGAAGAAGGTTTTCGGAAATAGATGTTTTGTGGAGTGGATGTTTAAAAAAAGCACGTAAGTCGGAGGATTTGGAGATGCGCTGGGGTATAAATAGAACACGCGCTTTGAATGTGGCTGCTGCGGCGCGGCTTTGGCACGGTTAGTCAGAGAGAAGCATGAGGTTGTGTGTCAGAGATTGTGTGCCGCCCTGCGATCCGACCTGTGAACGTGGCCACCCGCAGGTACAGAGCAGCCTTCGTCAGAGCGGCTCCGAAACCTGTCCGGACTCACTCACGGAGTACAAGGAGGAGAAATCGGAATAGCTGGAGGATACTGGATCCCAGCAGCGGCGATGCTGGGGGAAGGAGAGGGAAATGGCCCTTTTCAGTAAGCAGTTGAAGGTCACGTTTTCCTTTCAAGCTGCAGTTTTCCGAGGAGCCTTGGAAAGCCTGTTTTCCAGCAGCCGTTGAGGTTTGCCGGGATTTGTGTGCCCCTTCGCTTTTGAAAGCTCTCGCTGCTGCCCCGTCCCTATTCACTTGGGTGGAAGCGCGGATCGGGTGGCATTATGCGGCACACGGAAGGGAAAGGAAGTGTTTGGGATTATTTAAAAGCTAGGACTGAGATTAATGACACGTAATTAGGTAAAAAGCTTAAGATGAATTTCAAGAAAAGTTTTATTACGGGGAGAGAATTCGTTTATGGAGTGTGGCATAAACTGGGATAAGTAGCAAAAGCCTCGCTTGCTGTTGAGGTTTGGATCTGGACAAAGCTTGGGAGATGATACTTTAATGGGGAGCGCTGAAATGGCAGGGGGATGGCCGAGCCTTATCGCTTTTGGTTATCGTCAAATAGTTCGAAGGAAAGGGTTCTGCGGTCAGTGATTTCGAACCAGGCGTGGCAGTTCATAAAGGAGCCGGTGAGACCGCGCGAGACATCAGCAATATTGATGTAGGTGCATTTCTGGTACAAAAGCAGAAGATAAATACCTTATTTAAGGTATTTGTTCCAAGTGTGAAATAGCCCATAAATGAGATCTTAAAGAGAATTCGGTGTGAGTGTTTAATACACAAAATAACACGGAGGATTAAAAGGTAGTTTACACCAACACTTCATCGATCCACTTGAAATTTATCTGTTTGACAAATGGCAATTGGGTTGTGAACGCTGGCTACACGTGTTGCAGCAGGAGCTTTATATTAGGCCATAAAATGTTGAAACAAGCTTAATAATGGCTTTTGCCGTATGATCCTTCTGGGTGTAAGTCATTACAGAAGACGGTGAATCTCGGGAGGCTGGTCTGCGTCTATGGCCAGGGCCGGGGTGATGCACTGCTCTGTTACGCAGTTTGGTAATTTCAAACCATAAACCCCATTTTTGCTACTTTACAAACACCTTTCATCGCGTTCCTTTATTTTTTAAAGCAGCTGACTAGCCGGAAATATGTCCTTGACGTCGGAATTAAGTACTGGTGTAAAGCTGACACGGCCTGTTAAGGAATTCTTCACCTGCCGCTCTTAACCGCGACCGTGTTTCTGAGCACTCGTGCCGGCAAAAAGTTATATTTATTATTTTCCCTGAACACCAGCCATCGAAACAACAATGCCCCATTGGGTTTTGACCTGTGATACAGTCAGCGCTCTGACTCATACTTTATTTTGACGTCTCATGGCGTCGTGCAAGCCCAGTTGCATCCGTCGAAGAAAACTAAAGTACAGCTGCTTTCGTACGGAGGGCCGGCTCCTTCCTTTGGGGTTCCACTGAGGCAGGAATCCGTTAGTAAAAAATAACCCCCTGAACAAACAAAACGAACCCCAAGGCCACCCTAAAGCAGAAGGGGATCTCTGTGAGGATGGGAAATGGCGTCTGTCTGGGCAGCGCGCGGCCGTTGGGGCTGGGGTGTGCGCTGGGTGTAGGCGGTGCAGGGGTCGGAGCGGGGGCTGAGCAGCAGGTTGGTATTTATTAGCTTCTTCTTAAGCCTTTAAACATTTTTCCAAAGTCCTGGGATTACATTGGTTTTGATTTTTTTTTTTTTTTTTTTTTTTAAAAATAATGTGAATTATCTCTCATCTCTTATTAGCGAGAGCTGCTGGGCTCTGAAGGGTGTAAGGTGCTACATTCCGGTGAGACAGCTGGAAAAGTGGGAACAACAGGGACACCGGGGAAACCCAGCATGCGCCCCTGTAATTAAGGGCTCGATTCTGCCTGCGCACAGGGGGATCCAATTATGGTGGCACGTCCAGCATTAATCCTGCCTTTTCCTAAGTTTGGAGTTGTTTGCTTTGTAACTTGTCTTTTTTTTTTTTTTTTTTTTTTTTTTTGCCCTTGGATGAAGTTAGTTTGGTTGTAGTAACTCTTTCAGCATGGAGAGAGCGGATGGCACTGTTTGGATCATGTATATTTATTTTTTTTTTCCCCCCATGTGACATGTCACTTGGTGGAGTGAGTTTGGTTTTGGGTTGGTTTTGTTCTGTTTTTGGTTTGGTGTTTTTTTTTTTTTTTTTCCCTTTACAGGTTGTAGTTTGTTTTACCAGCTTTCCTTCCCCCGGCTTCGGAAACGCGGCCTGTCAAAAGAAGAATTTCTTTTGAAGGGAAAATAGATTCCCAAAGTACTTGCTTAAAGAATCGGGTTCGCGGTGGAGCGCGTTGCTGCGTTGGGGGGCAGCGAGGGGAAAGCTCAGGGAAACAAGTTGCAAAATGTCTTGCTGAGGGGTTTGTGCTGTGATTTAATTCCCCTTCCGATAGGGAGCGCATGGACGATAGGGAGAGCATTGACGCCCACCAGGCCCTTCATCCATTGCAGTGCAGATTTCTAAAGCCGAGCGTGCTGGGGGTGAGTTTATCTTGTCACCTAACGCTTTTGTAAGCCTGGTTAGATTTTTATCCTACGGGAGCTTGCTAAGAGGAGCGTGATGCTGTCCCCCTTCCCTTCTCTGGTGCGTGCCCAGCAAAAAAAATGGGGAAGCAGGGGGATTTCTGCAGCGCTTGGTACAAAACCCCACCAGGGTACCGCTCGGACCCTCGTTGCACTTCCTCTTTAAGACCGCAAGCGCGCTGTGAGAGCGCTCAGCCTGCCAGGGCGAGAGGAGGCAGGAGGGAAGAAATCCTCCCGAAATCCTCCCGCATGGCAGGGATGCGGCCGGGGGCTTCTCCACCGGCGGCCGGGGGGAGAGGACCCGGCGCTTGAGCCCTGCTGGCTGCCGAAGCTCGCCGGGAGCTCGCTGCCAGGTAGGATGGAGCGCGCCGACCCAAAGGCTTTGCCCGGCGAGCGGAGGACGGCAGAGCTGCAGAGGATGGGGGGGGGATGCTGGGGAAGTTTTGGCCGTGGCTGGTGTAGCTTTTCCGTTTTTAACCTTTTAAGCGAGCCCTTGCGGTTTCCGAACCCGACAAATTCTGTCAGGGTGTTCACCTCTGCGTTTTGGTGGCGTGTTAAATAGAGAAGAGGCTGCAGAGGAGAAAAACGTTCTTTTAACAGCTCTCTGCCATCAAATACCTCCCTACTCGGAGGGTTTTTTAAAAATCCACCAAAAAACTGAAAGAAGTGCTTGAGGCTGAGGTGGATTCTTGCCCTCCTGTAATCTCGCTTGATGGTTTTATCTTGTAATTTTGTTTTTCCCCCAGTCGTTTAATACACAGTTTCGGGGACACGCACCGGGATTGTATAACCCTGGGGATAGCTGGTGGGAGACGCGCTCCGTTTCTGTGCAGGGCTAAAAATCATCAGTTCTGGAATGTTTTGGGTTTGTTTTTTTTTTTTTTTCGTGTAAGGCATTTGCGTACGCGCCCCTGGGTCCCCGCAGGTATTTTTATTCACCCGAGGAGGTGTTTCCTTCTTACCGTCGGCTGGGAGCGAGGGGAGAGGCCGGCAGTGCGTGCTCAGGATAAAATGGTTGCTAGTTGCTGAAAACGAGCTTAGGTGAGAGGCACAATTCGAGGGGAAATGAATCCATTTTGGAAGAAAATGTAATAGTGTTTTATTCTTTCCCCCTCCAATCCTGGAAGCAGGAGCAGGGCAGAAAAACCGGTACGAATCCTTGCTGCGAGTGCGTCTTTTACTGCGTGTTTTCCTGCTGTTCGTTGCTGGAAAAGCACATAAAAATCTTGCAGTATTTCAATTTTGTGGCGCGATTGGAGCAAGCAGACGAGTGTGGCAGAAGGGGGAGATTTCTGCAAGAAATTCCTCCTGACTTTTATTTAACTCTGCATTTATGGATGCTTCTGAATCCCCCAGCTGAGAGGCAGCTCTGCTCTGGATTCTTATTCTTCTTTAATCGCTTTACGGAGAAGTCGCATATTCTCCCTCCCCTCCGAGCGTGGCTACGGCATCGCATTAAAAGATATCCTCCTCCTTTTGCGGAGACTTTTGGTTTCAAGAAAAAAATTCCGTTTCCTTTCCAACCGGCGTCCCTGTCTCTGCCTGCCTTCTCCCGGCGCATCTTTAATAGCGCCTGAAATTCCAGCTTGTAATCGCTGCTGCGGCCAGATGGGGACTGGGTGGAACTCCCATTGCATCTGTGCCAGCTTTTATTAACCTGCCAGAAGCATCTCGCTTACGTGGATTTAAAAATATATATATATATATATTTCATGAGTTAATGAGCCCTAAGCAGCAATGGAGAGAATCCAGAGGCAGTGCTACCCGCTGGCTGCCATCCCTCCCCCGGCTTTTGGCATGATGCTGATGGAGGAGGGAGAGCTGTAGAGAATCGCTCAGCCCGACGCACGCGTGGAGAGCGGAGCCCCTGGTTCCTCCGTGCCGACCTGCCGGTGGCAGATGTGATTTTTCGAGGTTCCCCTCGTTCCTGCTCCTCTGCTTCGCCGCCCGCCTCGGCTTTTCTTCCTGCGGTAACGGAAGGATCTCTGAAAACGGTGTGAGGTTTGGGTTTAGCTTTGCTTTTCCACCTTCCCACCCTCCTGGATCGTTTCGGAGCGCGGCGGCCCAAGTTCTCGGTGCAGCTGAAGAGGGTGATGTGGGTGGCAAGGATATGGGGGAGGAGGAGGAGGGAGGGCACAGGATCCTCCTGAATTGGATCTAAGCATGCCAGAATAGAAAGAAATGAAAGAGCTGCCTGAATTATTCAGCGTATCCTCGTTTTCTTGGCGCTGTGGTTAATTAAGCGCTGCACTAGAGCCAGGCCGGGTTATACTTTAACGCTCCACCTTCCCTCCGTGTGGTGGGGGCAGCGGGAGGATGCGTTCGTGCTGTTTGCGTTGCGGACCAGGCTGGTACCGAAATCCTGGTGCCGTGAAAGCCGATGAATGCCCGGAGGAGGGTTTACCGTGGATGTGGAGGAGACAACGCTGCTGGAGGAGGTTTCGCTGCCCACCCGCCTGCCGCGACCCACTCGCGTCCTGTGGTGGAGCCTCCCGTGCTGCCGCTCTTCACCCGCTTCTAGGAAAAAGAGCTTCGTTAGCAAGAGCCTGCTGATGAACTTTTGCAGTCCCTCTGGCTCGCTGCTCCTGAAATAACGGCAACGGTTACCCCGGGATGGGCTCCTTGGGCAGCTGGACGGGGAGGGAAGGTGGGCACTTCTCCTGGGGGGCTCGCGGGGAAGCAGGAACCTTTCCCTTAGCCCCGCTCTTCGCTGAGAGTCAGCCTGCAGGTGCCAGAATGTTGGAAATAATCGCTTTCTCCAACCATTATATCTCATTAAGGCTTAGTGGAATTTAAGGTATTTTTGTCCTTATCGGTCTCGCGTCCAGGTCAAGTCCTTTGGCAAAAAGGACTTAAAAGGTTTCTTTTTAATCTGATGAGAATCGCCACTTCCTAGAAGTCATCTTAAATGGCAACCCCAAACTCTGAAAATCCATCTAAACTGCTCATTCCTTTCGGCGGCCCCTCCTGGGTGCAAAAAGAGAGGTTGCTCTGCTCAAAGAAGATTATTTTCTCCTGGCTTATATAAGTTCTAAAATAAGAAAATAAATCCCAACCTTCTCGAGGATGAAACCATTTTTCCAAACTCGGGAACGGTCCCTTTTGAAGCAGCAGTTGCTCCGATTAATTGTCAGAACTGCCTGGAGATCCGACATCTCGGCTGCGACAAAAGGGCGGCAGCTTAAAACCTGTCCTGCCCCGTCCTCCTCCGTCAGGCGACGGTCGTGGGTGCCAGGGCAGGGCGCTGCACAACATTCCCGGGGTTTTCGTTCTGCCTTGCAGCTTCTAATCCTCCTCTCCCAAACTTTGGGGTTTTCTGAAACCCAGGAATGAATGTAAGGTCCTCGGGATGACGGCTAGGACTGGCGCCTCGGCTCCCTTGAAGTCTGGGGCAGATCTTCCCGTTGTTTTCGCTGGAGTCAGGATTTTATGTGTAATTTTGCTATTAAAAACCTCCTTATTTTATCAAACGATTCCACTTAACGCACGAGCTGGCAAGTCTGCAAAGTGAAGACGAGCCTTAGACCCTGAAAAGAAATTCTTGCACTTATTTAAAAATTAAAAAAAAAAAAAAAAAAAAGGAGGCGTAGGCTGAGTGAGCACCGTGCTGGGAACCAGCGGTGCCGGATCCTCATCCCGGTTCTCTCCGTGCGGAGCCGGCCGTAGGCGTCCTGCGTTCCGCCTGCCGAGCTTTAACGGGGACATCACTTACGTGCGACGGGGCTGTGAAGGTCAGAGGCGATCTTTTCCCCGCGTAATCCTATCATGCCGGGTTTTTACCGTGCCTGGCGTTCAAACATGGGATGTGTAACAGAACTGGGGGGGTTTTGAGCGATTTCTCAGCCCGTTTGGCGAGGGCTGAGCTTTATAGCGAGGGGAGCGGTATCGAAATAGTGCCATGCTGTAAATGTGGTTCTGCTCTGCGCTGCTCTAGGAGGAGGAGACGGGGCTGGGGCGCGCTGCGACCGCCGGACACACGCAGAGCAGGTCGTCTCTCAACCGTCCCTGCCTCAACCTTAAAACTCCGTCCTTTTTAAGGAAGGGGAAGCGGTGGGATTGTGGAGCTTGGGCGGCCAGCGCTGGCAGGGCCTCTCCTGCCGCTGCCGTCGATGGTCCCTGCGGAGGTTTGGGCAGCGGCGTTTCTCGGGAGATCAAACTCATAGTGCAAAGGGAGGACTCTTGAAAGACTCAAAACTAATCTTCTGGGTTCAAAATTTAACTTAACGAGTGTATTTTTTTCTTTAGTTGAACAAAATGCAAGAGGTGTTTTCGTGATTTTTTTTTTTTAAGTATCCGCCATCACGTTAACGCGCGAGGGCTGTTTCCTGCGAGAAACTTGATCAATCAGCTGCTCTCCGAGAGGCTTTTGACGTATAAAATGCAAACGGCAAAAAGCTGAAATCTGAATATGGGATTTAGTGGGGAGTTTTCCAGCAAATTAAGCCCGGCTTTTTCATGGCGGTGGGCATCGGTTATGGAGCAGACTTATGCTGGGCCTAAGGCACAAGGCGTTAGCGAAGTCAGAAAGCTTTTTTGCTTTTAAATACCTGCATCCCCTTGTTTTATTCTGCAAGTTAAGCAGATTCTGGCTTATTTGTTTGTTGCATAAAGTCTTTCCCCCCTTTTTTTTTCCCCGCCCCTGGATTCCCACCATACCTTTCCAATTTGAGAAAACTTTGCCTAGAAATAACCCCGCAGCAGATCGTCAAAACCGAAAATCTCTCCGACGGCCCCTTTTGGAAGCGGTTTTTGGCGGGTGGATGAGGACGGGAGTCCCTGGGTGAGGGGAGGAGAACAGGGAAGCGGCTGGGAGGCGATTCCCGGTCGATTCCTGGTCGGCAGAACGGGCGCTGCTCTGTCGGAGGGTGCCCTGCGGATGAATGCGAAGGGCTCGCGGCTTTTGGCATTTTTTTTCCCGTATTCTTTAAAAGAAGAACGACCCAAGGTAGGGGATTCTCTTGACAGGACGAAGGTTTTGTGGATTGTCTGGTAACTTTTGTTTGCTTTCGGTTTTTCTCGCTGTATTTGTCGGTGCCATCTGCCCTTTGAAGCCCCCGCTTTGCTCCTCTGCTGGGGAGCCCCGAAGGCCCGTAGGTGCCACGCGAGAACCTCGGAGGTGTCTGTGTGTGTGCTGAGCGTGGGAGGTGACCGGCTGCATTGACGGACGATACATTCCCTGTTTCTCCCCCCAAAACGCCACCCTTCCGCCTTGTTTTCCTTAACCTGCTGCCTTGCAGGATCCCCCGAGGTCCTGTCCAGCAGCCCCTCGAGGATCGGATCTTCACTCCCACCGTCTCCGCTGTGTACAGCACCGTGAGTATCTGCGCAGGGCCCTGCCGCTGCCGGCACTCTTGCTTTTGAAAGGAGCGGGTTTTCCGAGCGTAAGGAAATGGCAGGGCTTTTTCAAAAACCGATACATTTAATAAGCATGCAATTTAAAAAACATACAATTTAAAAAATGCAAATTTTTTGCCTCCTAAAATAAATGATGCTGGATGAGGACGACCTTTTTTTGCTGCATGTGAGTAGGAAAAAAAAGTCTTGGGGTTTTTGGGCCTGTTCGTTTTTTTCATTAAATATCTATAGTTTTATTTAGCCGATATGGGTTTTCCTAACAGAGTTTCACCTGAGTAAAAACGTTACTGGCCGTAACTTCAGTCTGTTGGCTCCATCTCTTTCCTCCTGCCTCTCGAAGGCTGGTTTCTTGGAGTGTGTCTTAGTGGCTGCACGTTTCTAATAGTTTTCGTATCGGAAAAACAATCAACGAAGAGTCGTTCTTCACGTGAAACACTCCATTACGCAGGGGAAGAAATGTTTCGCTTGTAGATGGAGTATTTGGGGTAGGTGCTGGTGGCTCGCTGTCGCGTATGTTTGTTTTTAAAGCTTGGTTATCGAGGAAATTTAGCTTAGAGACCTCGCGATGTTTATTTGGGAACGTATGATAGCGTTTTCCTTTTATTCCTTTCTTTATTTCCAATGGTGATAGCTGGAAGCCCGGTGTTATTTATATGCTTTGCTAAATCAGCACAGCCCTCGGAAAAGTAATATTTTGCTTTTCCGGTGGGATAGCGCAAATATTTTTTTTTAATGCCAAAAAAGACACTTTTAAGCTGCTCTTTTAATTATTTGGAAAACAGGAAGAAAAGCTGTAGATGGGAGAAATACAGTGAATTTTATGCGGTAACATAAGCTGCTTATAGAAAAACATAAGCTGTTTTTCTATAAAAAACGAGGGTTTTTTCCTTCCCCCTATTTGCCTGAATAGCTGCCGAGGGGGTTATCAGCTCCGTCTCCTCCACACGCGGAGTCCGGCTCTGGAGCACCTTTGGCCCCTTCCTTTTTTGGGCCGTAGAGCAGAGTTTTTTGTGACGGCCTCTTCCAGCGGGGAGAAGCCGTGCAAAGCCGAGCTTTGGGTAGGATGAAGCGCACAAGTGCCGTCCCGCGCCCGTCAGACCGGGGAAGGCAGAGCCTCGGGGGTAGGTCCCTTGACCAGGGGTGACCTGGTGGGCGGCAAAGGCTGGGCTACCACTCTGCCGGGGCTGAAGGTGCCGAGGTTTGTGGCTTTGACGGCAGCGCATCGACACGCTCCAGCGGCCGACCGGTTTTTGATTATTTTTGCTAGCTCTCTCCTCAGTAGCACATGCACACCTATGTGTGTGTATCTACATTCACGGGCAAAAAAAAAACCAAACCCAAAAGAACATAAACGAACAAACAGTTGTACTAAATAATTCAGTCTATATTATCCTTTATACACCCCATACAACACTTAAAAACCACTTTAAAAATGTCTGAATTCCTTCTGGGGGGGAAAAAAGAAGGTTCTTTTTTTCTATTCTTTCCTCCAAAGACATAATTCAGATGCCTGTAGGAAAATATGACTGTAAAAAAAAATTTAAATTAATGTAAAATATAAAAGTAACTGTGAAGGATGACCTAAAATAGCTTTTTCAGCGTGGAAAAAATACCACTCCTTGATATGTTACTCCCAGCCCTGGCTTCTATTCCCGTATCTTGGTTTTAGGCTTTAAGAAGACACAAGTTTGCAAGAAAATGTCATGCTTTAGGGAAAGGAGAGAGATTTCTCGGCTGGGTTCCTTTCGAGCTGCTGTTCGAAGCCCTTGGCAGATTGCAAATTCAGAGTAAGTCCTAGGAAAAATGAATTAGGAGGGAAGAGGCAGATGATGGGAGGTCCCTGACAAATTCATTCATCGTAGGTCTCTGATTTATTACGTTAGTAACGGCATCGTGTATTTAAGGTCTGGGTTTGCAACAAACAGGTCATTTTGTAGTTTATGGTTTTTATGTGTAGCTTGTCTAGATCTTACAGAAGTCGCGTAGTACAGAGGTACGGAAGAGAGCACCGTCTTCGGTGCCCAGGGGCTGCTTTGTCACTTCCACCTTTTATTTGCCCGGTCATCGTACGTGGGTTTCCACAGGGATTACACATCGCAGTTTCCAAATCCGTGTATTTTAGTGGAGGAGGGCTGGGGTGGGGGGAGATCTGTGGTCCCATACCTCCGCGTGGTGACTCTCAGCTCCTCGGGGCCTTCCCCGTAGGTTACAGTACGTCACGCGTGGGGTGGGAGGGCAAGTCATTGCACATATGGGGCAACCCACACAGGAAACCACTAGTTTTAGTTAGATAAAGATGAAAAATAATTCGGTTATCCCTTCCATGCCCTTCCACGTTTATTATCAGCCCCTCAATTGCACATTCCCGAGCTCTTTTTTTTTTTTTTTTTTTTCCCCAGAACTACGTGCTGCTTGCCAAAAATAGGAAGGGAAAATCATGTGGCTTTTGCTATGAGTCCCAATAATCCCCCCTGAAATAAAACCAGGGGAACATGTTTTCCTGTCGGGCAGAGACAGGGGGAGAGGAAGGGGCAAAGTGCGATTTCTCAGATGAAACGAAGTTCGTCCGAGAACTTGGAGATGCTCAAAATCCCCAACAAACCATTGGCAGAACCTCTTTCCCCATGAAATCATACTGCTATTAAAGACGCCTAACCTTGCCATGTATCATCGTCATTTATTTTATATAGCGTACTGTAGAAAATGCTGATATTTGGTAGGTTGGGTTTTGGTTTTTTTTTTTTTTTAATAAATCCATCAGTAGAATTATTTGAAAGCAAATCGCAGTTAGAAATAATGGTTTGAGTGAACTTATCTCGTAAAAATTTCCCCTCCTCGGTAAAGGAGGATGCCACATTTGGATGTGAAGATGTGGGGTTTGTCCTGTAAGCAGCTTCTTGCCTGGTGTTTCCTAATTCCTCATACTGCAAGAAATGAATGCAGTTACTTTTACATCTGCTGCAGGATCCCAAACCCGTGGAATCTGGAAGGGGGAATGGAAGAAGGAGGAAATTTTGTTTCTGTTGTAAAATACTGCAAAGAAATATATTCAAGGAAGCTTTTAGGCTTGGAGGTGGAGGGCAAAGACATTGACTTCTAACAGAGAGGGAGCTGCACCGCTGGTGACCTGACATAGCGGAGGCCACGGTGTGTGCCCGCGCCCGGGGTGACGGGGGCTGAGCTCTGCTGGGAACAAAATTAGTAGGGAGAAATGATCAGAGGCAGACGTGCTCCTCAAATTCAGCATGAGGCATGAGCTGGGAATCGGATCAGAAAAACAGCTGAGTTAACGTATGTCCGGTTCTCACGCAAAGAGCCTTTTTTGGCAGATGGCGGTGGAGGTTCGTAGCAGCGTTAACACGTGAGCTCAAGCGCTGAAGCTTTGGACCAAAACTACTTTGAGATAAACTTTTTCCAGCTAAGGAACAACATTGACTCCTGGATGTGAACGCTTTGGAAGGGAGTGTTAAAGCGATGTACGAGTTAGCCGAGCAGTGCGTGTGGGGCGGTCGGGGGTCGCCTCGAGCAGAGTTTCTGTAGCCCGGTTAGATCCGACACTGGGTTCAAATTCTCCGTGTTCGTTGCAATCTCGCCGTGTCCCTTTGGAGCAGATACCGCCTTGCGTCAGGTTGCCCAACTGATGGCAAGGAATGTAATGGGAAAGAGAGGTGTTGAAGAACCTGCTTGCCCCAGATTTTCATTGACTAAGGTTTGACTCCATCATTGGCTTCTTTGGGGGTTCGTTTGGTGGCTTTTCCCCCACGGCATGCCCGTTGGTGACCCCCTGCTCATTTCACGCCCAGCAGAGGTGCTGTGATTCGCCTTTGTGTCCTTTAAAGGGATCTTCCTGCCACGGAGAGAAGGCTGTCGAGAAGAGCTTAGGGAGGATTAGCTGCTCCGGCCGCCCTGTGCTTAAAGGGAAGGCTCCGGGTCAGGAGGCCGACCCCTGCCCAGGGAGGCTGCGAGAGGGATGCTCCGTTCCCGGGATGCTGGCAGCGCTGCTTGGAAGCTGTTTTGCAGCAGCCCGAGCAAATAAATTGAATGCTGGAAATAAAGACGTTCTGCCCAAGTCTGAACCCTTTTTTTTAAATTGTTTAGGAAAAGAGCAGTTCTTAATGATAAACTCTTGTCCCCATCATCGAGGGATTGTTGTGGCGTGCTCTATCCATTCTGATCTAACCTCAAAGTTTCACGGATACGACTGTGTATCCGAAATTTAGGTAATTGGAGGGGGAAGAATAATCAAAAACTTGTGAAAGATGCTAAACCCCAAAGATTTAATCTCAAAAGGCGAAGAGAGAATTCCAGCCTGAGTTTTATTTCGTGGTTCATTCGTTATTTCCTTTAAAACACAAGCTTAAGGCTTCTGGAAAGCTAAAGTTAGCCTCTTGCTGCTCAGCTAAGGAAGGAAGGAAGTGATGCCCTAGCAAATTAACATGTAATTTTGTGTATACGTTTTTAGGAGAATCATTTAACCTCTAGATGTAAGAGGGATATTTGCTTCCGTAAGACCAAGTTTATGTTCTGCACAATCCCATCGAATAAGCAGAAAACCAAACCTCGGGCGCTGTGAGGGCAAACATCCCATAACACAAACGATGAGCTGGTGGAGTCCCTCCCTGCTTGATTTTTATAAAAATTAGTGAATAAATGCACAAATTCAGCAAGCTTGTCTTCCTTTATCACCTGTTAACATTCAAGTCTGTATCTTGTATTTCGGTTTATGTGCGAGTAGTTGGTCGTAGGAGCCAAGAGGAAGGTGCAGAAATACCCACGCTGCCGCAGCTGGCGTGCCCGGCGCTCTCTGCCTCCGCTGAGCGCAGCTCATCTTTTCGGAGGGTCCATCTTTTCGGGCTTGGCTAATGGTGGGAAGCGCGGTCGGGTCAACAGTAGACTGCCATCAGATACTGTCCGAGTGCGTTGTTGTCAAAGTATCAAGATGGTATGATTTTACGATCGTTCTGTTGCCTTAATTAGGCTTTCGAAGCAAATTTAGAATCGTAGAATAGAATCATAGAATCGTTTTGGTTGGAAGAGACCTTCAAGATCATCAAGTGCAACCGTTAACCCAACGCTGCCAAACCCACCACTGAGCCGTGTCCCTCAGCACCACGTCTGCCCGGCTTTTAAATCCCTCCAGGGATGGTGATTCCACCACTGCCCTGGGCAGCCTGTTCCAATGCTTGATAACCCTTTTGGTGAAGAAATTTTTCCTGACATCCATCCTAAACCTTCCCTGGCACAACTTGAGGCCGTTTCCTCTTGTCCCATGGCCTGTTCCTTGGGAGAAGAGCCCGACCCCCCCGGCTACCCCCTCCTTTCAGGGAGCTGCAGAGAGCGAGAAGGTCTCCCCTCAGCCTCCTCTTCTCCAGGCTGAACACCCCCAGCTCCCTCAGCCGCTCCTCATGAGACTTGTGCTCCAGACCCCTCACCAGCTCCCTCGCCCTTCTCTGGACACGCTCCAGCCCCTCAGTGTCTCTTTTGTGGTGAGGGGCCCAAAAGTGGACACAGCCCTCGCGGTGGGGCCTTGCCAGTGCCGAGTAGGGGGGGACGGTCACTGCCCCACTCCTGCTGGCCACACTGTTCCTGACACGGGCCAGGGTGCTGGTGGCCTTTTTAGTAGGTCCAGACCTGCGTCCGTGATGGATCTGCTCCTTGTCTGCTGCACTGCACGAGGATGTCCCATGGACCACCATTCCCACGGCTGCACAGCTTTCCTTTCCAGACTCAGAGCAGCGTTCCTTGCAGTCTTTAATTAGCCTCCAACCTGGGTTATTTGCGTGTTTTAATTTCCGAAGAGGACTGTGGAATGCTCACACTAGCCTGGGATATTATTAGTGCCTCTGTCCCTCTTGTCAAAAGTCCGTGTGGACTTGGGTGCTGGTGGAGATCAGAGGATGTCGGATGGCTCCAGCCTTGGTTGCAACAGTGTGTGCTTGTACGCGTGGGGAGGTGACGGCCGGCAGTGTTTGAGGTACCACAGCTATTGCAAAATAAACTCTTTTTCTCCCCAAGAAGCCACATTGAAGGAGACATCTTGGTGCTGAGTACGCACTCAACCTACTGATGGGGTTGTTTAGATTAATTATTTCCCTGTATTTTGTGTTGCTTTTGCTTCCCTCTCCCCCCCGCCCTTAACTGCGTTTTTTGATATCCATCGTGATACGTAGCCGCTTCTAAGCACCGGCTGCGGCTCGATTGACACGATGAGTCTTTCAGGGTTGTCTTAAGAGTCACGTAGGAGACTTTGATTTTCTTGGGGATGGGACGTGGAAAGTTTTACGCTGGTTTGGATTCAGCCGATGGAGGCTGTGCGCGCGCATCTGCCACGCTAGATCAGCCAGAAAAGAAGAGATTATTCCCCCCTGGGGAAGGGGAGGATCCAGCTGGGGACAGAGGATGAGGTTCTCTGCCTTGACCCACCCTTCCCTCCGACGAGCACAAGGGCTCTGTACATCTTCCCCCAGCGGACGGTCCTGGACCGTTTCCCAGCCTGGAGGAATTGCACGTGGCGCTTCTCGCCGCCGGTGCAGCTGGTTTAGTGGTTTAGGTAACGCAACGGCGGCATCGATACCGGGAGGGCAGTAAAACGACCTGGGAAAAAGCATTTGGTCATGAACTCTGTAACTTTTGCTGGCTTGGAGCTTGGTGCTAATACTCCATTGGAGAACCAAGGGTTTCCTTCTGCCTCCTTTGCCAGTTTTGGGGAAATATATATATATACACACATGGATCTGCCTACGCAGCGGCAACGTCCCCTTCTAGGCGTTGCCTGTGTTGGGCTTTTCAGCGCCCGTAGCGACGTGGGGCTTTTCAGCAAGCAAAATACAGGTCTGGGGAAAAGTCGGTGAGAAGGGAGTGGAAAAATGTCATCGTGGTGAATTCCTGGGGGCTGTCACCCAGCGGTTATGCGATACTTTGTTTTCCTCTGATTCTCCGTTTTTGTTTTTTTTTCCCCCCACTATAATGACTGTATAAAGTATATCTAATACACTTCCGTCATGGAGATAGTACAGTGGAGCAAGTATATGTGCCGTGAATATATTTTACAATGTTTTTCTTACTGTGTTTTAATTGGTGATTTTTTATAGAAGCTGAGAAAGGAGGTAATTGCGCGCAAGGGTTGCTTTGGCATTTCATTCTTTGCTCGTGGCCAGGCCTTCAGATAACAGGGCCTCTGTGCGGTCCTGGTTTTCCTTTTTGGAGGGGGGAGTATGCAGGTTTCCCCCTTCGTTTTTTGTCGCTGGTAACGCGTATCCCTTTGCAACGTCACCATATTGTTTGATCTTGGTGTTTCCATTATTGGTTATAATGGAAAGATCAGAAGATCCCAGGCCTGAAGTCAAAGGGATATTGCAAAGCAAGACCAGGGCGGTAAAACCCATCCGGTTCCTAGACATTTCCACCAGCGACTCCAGCTCCTGCTCTGACTTTTTCATCCTTCCTCACTTTCCTGAATCATATAAACAGTTAACATGATAGTACAGCATTTCGCTTAGCTAAATATATATATTATTTTACATAGCTATATAAAGATGCTGCTAGCTGCTTTCTTAAAAATAAGATGACAGTATCTCTGCAGACTGGATTACTAATGTTATGTTTTACTAACAGTTTATCTCCACACAGGTAACACAAGTAGCAAGACAACCGGGTCCTCCTGCCCCATCCCCTTACACTGCACATGAAATAAATAAGGGACACCCAAATCTTGCTGCAACGCCACCGGGACATGCGTCGTCCCCTGGGCTTTCGCAGGTAAGACCTGGCCTTGGAGCAGAGCGTTCCCAGCTTCCCTCTTTTCCTCTCGCCCGATTCTCAGCTTTGCTGCTCAAAATTGGACATAGCCGTCGTGTCTGTGTCACCGGTGTGTAAAACTTGATTAACGAATAGTGTCTTTATGCGGCTGGAACCTCGCAGTGACCTGTAGGTAGCGCTCAGGTTTATTAGGCATCAGTTCATTGTTGGTTCTGTAACAGAAACTAAAAGCACCTTGAAAAACGATAGGGAATACTCACGAGGACTGTGCTTTGTCGTCGGGTCAGGCTGCTTTGGGGCACTTCAAATGCCATAAAAGTGCCCCACGTCCTCTGTTTAGGGATGTTCCATTTCAGATGTTTTCTACAGGACGCTGCAACTCCGTCATTCTGCTAAGAAGTGGGGCAGTAAAACGAATGCTAATAAAAGGAACGAGACAAAGGACTGATTACGAAAAAAGTACAGAAGAAGAGATAAACAGGAGTTATAATAAGAATGGAGAAATAGCGTTTAGTAAGATATGTGGAATAAATTGGTCTTTTTGTAGTCTTTATTAGATGAATATTCTACAGGGTTGATGTGAGAGTGGAGGAGCTTATCTTAAAAAAGGAAGGGGCAAAAGAGACGGGTAATGGGGCACAGAAAGAGAAGATAAAAGTTACCGGATTGGGGAAAGTGGGACACGTAAAAGCATTGAGGTTTTGAGATAGAGGAAAGCCTTTTGTTTCATTTGCTCTTATTTAATTTCTACTTGTTTGAATAAATGAGATAAAGCAGGAAGGCGCGAGCAGGTCGGCTGTTAAGGAGCGCGGGTTCCCTGTGAAGGAGAGGTTCAGCAGGGAGGCAGGACGCGGAGCGGGGACGGGCTGTGCCCTGCGGCGAGGGGACGGCCCAGCCACGAGCCCGTCGCCGCGCTGGGAAAAGGCAGGTTTTCTTGTCCTCCTGCCGGCCTCTTTAATTCGGACGAAACATTAAACTGCAGCTGACCTTTTAGACTAGGAGATGCGTGAAAACAAATAAGGTCGCGTAAGGAACACGTCACCTTAATATTACGCGTTCGAGATAAAACTTGGTGGGAAAACTGGAAACCTGCGGTCGTGTTTGAAAATGTGCGAGTGCTCATCCTTTACGGAGTGGGAAATTAGAAGCTGAAGTATCTGTTCAGGGTCGCAAGAAGCTTGCCGGCGTTAGGCAGCGGGCTGGGAGGCGTTTCTCGCGCTCCTGCGGCGCGGTTGTTGGAAAGGAAGGCTCTGGGTTGAAGGCTGAGCCTCACGCGGCAGAGGGAGGACGGCGCAGGGTTGCAGAACAAACCTTAAGACGTTGTCTGGCTTGTGTCACGTATCAAGAAATTCATTCCTGGTAAACCTCATCAATAGAGGGAAGCTAATCATGTGGCAGATAAGAGGGGAAGAAAGAGAACATTCTAGCCAGCCTCTTTAAAAAAAAAAAATATATTCTAATCAAGGGTGGATTTTTTTTGGTTTTTTTTTTTTTTTCTTCCCTTAATATTTTCCTGTTGAGTCAGTGCATACGTAGAGCGTGGGCTCTGTGCCAAAGCAGCCCTCCAGCCGGCCAGGAAAGCGCTCGTTTCCTGTTCTGCTGGCTCTTATCGCCTTGGAAATGAGCGGCAGATTGTGTCACCCCGATGCCGCCGGTAGGAGCGGTTTGACCTTACGTCCTCCATGTCAGCTGAGGATCCTCCAGGGCTCCGGCGAGATCTTTGTCCTCTGACTGCGTGGGGCTGGCCCTTGTGTGCTTAGCGAGAGACAGAAAAAGCACGATCCAAGGCTCCGAGGCAGGCGAAGCGTCGGTCATTGCGCTCTTTTGGGACTGGAGGGGAGTGAGGTGTGGGGAGCTTTCCCTGGGGGATTCCTACGGAGCTGGGATTCGGTAGCAAAGCGACGAAAATAATGGTTTCTGTTCATTCACAGCGTCTGCTCGCTTCTCAGGTATTGTCACTCTTGCGTTGTCCCGTCAGTTGACCCCTCTCTTTGCAGCTGGAGGTGACGGTGAAGAGTTCAACTGGAAGTGCCTGCGCTTGGGACGCTTCCACCAGTGAGGCTTGAAAGGGGTTTGAGGCTCTTGACATAAATGGTTACAGGGTTCCCCGTCCTCAGAGGAAGTTTTCCAAACCCTTGACCTGTTACAGGTTTGGGTAAACTTCAAGGTATTTTTTGTTTTGTTTTGTTTTGTTTTTTTTATTTTATTTAACACTAGAATTCTGAGTATTCCTATGTATATCTCACATCGGCCCCTGTCAGGTGTTGAGTTTCGGTGTTATATTACGGTAAGAAATTCCCCAGCTGAGCGGAGCGCTGGATGAAAGTATTCCCTTCTCATCACCTCCGTCGTTTTGCTCCTGTGGGTTTCCCTGAATGCCCTCTTGTGCTCGCGTTCGAAAACAAGGCGAGTGGAAGTTTCCGATTTCCAGACTACTTGTAGCTTTGTGAACTTCTATCGGGACGTCATTTATTTATTTTCTTTTAGGTAAACAAGCAAAACCCTTTAAGTCTCTCAGCACTTGGAAGTTTTTTCCGTGCTGTAATTGTTCTTTGTGTCTGATTCTTGAACCCCTTAAACCCCGGCTGTTTCCCTTTCGAGATAAAGGCACCCGAGCTGCCGTGGTGCTCTGATGAGTGGTTTATTACTGATTTCGTTAACAGCGATAGGACCCTTCACAAACTGCTCTGTACCTTAACAGCCCGCGCGACGCTGGGGACTGAACGCCCAACAAAGGTTGTCTTTGCGTTTGTCCAGTCGTGCCTAAGGCGTGTGTGTGGTTGTGCATGGCAAGGGGGTGTGTGCGCGTGCGTGTGCGCGTGTTCTTGATTTGACAGCGTAATTAAAAAGGTGAGGAAGCGACCACTTTGTCTGAGTTAGAATCTGATTAAGTGGTCATTGATTTCTCCAGCAGAGTCGTGACTTCGTGAACGCTCGTGAAGCTGCGTCTGTCCGAGGTAGGCAGTGCTGTTTAGGCAGCAGTGAATGAAATATTTACGTATGTTTTTGGGCTTCGGATGTCACTTAGGTCTAAAAATAATTTTGCTGGAGCGATAGAATATGTGTTACTGGTGTGGTCCCGAATCTCTCTGAGCGCGAGCTGTCACTCCGGGGCTCAGCAGAGAGCTCGGCCCCTTGCTTTTATCTAATAAAAACATCTCGGCATCCCTCCTCTGGGGCGCAGAGTCGCTTTTACCCCTCCCTTCAGGTGGGGATGTTGCAGGAGCCGTGCTGCGGAGGAGAACGGAGGGCTTTCATCCATGCTGCCATTCCATAGTGCTCTCCTCGCCGTCCTGGCTGCTCTTAAAGCCGCCCGTTCCAGTAAGTCTGGATGGCGGGAGATGAGGTAATACGTTAAAACGCCGGGAAGTGATGAAAGGAACTGCTCTCCTTACCAACGCTCTGGGCACCGGACCGCTTCAAACCCCTGCGTGACGAGATGAAGCGTGGTGTGGCGTGTCCGTAAGAGAGCCTTTGGGAACGCCAGAGCAGGAGACGTAGGGGATATTTAGTGTCTCCTCTGGGAAGGAGTCAGGTGCAAACGTGTGTTGTACCTTCGTAGCTGCCTTTCCTTTCACTTTATTTAAATAACCAGAAACAGATGGTCGTGCGGTGCTGTGGTTTGGTGTCTTTTGCGCTTGTTCTTCTACCTTTTCCATTTGACTTAGCCAAAACACGAGGGAGGCTTGCTGTTCCGCTTCCTCCAGAGGCTTTTGTAACCACCAGCCTCTGGCACTTTGCTGCCCTTCACAATTAGTTTCTGCAGCGAAACGAGAAGAGTTTGGCGGCGCTGAGAAACGGTCCCACACCCCCGTCTCCGCAGCGAGAGACGGCGTTTCTGCTTCCCAAATTCCGGGGCCTTGAAATCATCCTGCTGCTCTCAGGAATGTGGTGAACTCCGCCGGCGTTGGGGAATGCGCAGCACATGTTGCTGCAGTGATGTTATGGCCAGATGTGGCCCCACGTACATAAAATTTCTTATTTTTGTTGTTCTTCGGGCGAAAGGGCCCCTCGTACAGGCTGGGAGAGGGGGGACGCGTCTCCTCTGCCTCCTCTCTTGGCTTGCAGGCTTCAGAAGTGGCTCCTTGAGAATATTGGCTATCTCAGTGCGCAGAGGAAAGGAGAAGTCAGTGAAAAAGGAGCACAGAAGTTTCTCCTTGGGCACGGCTACCGGGGCAAGTTAACCCTGAGAGGAGGTAGGGCATGGATGTGCAGCGTGGCCGGCACCGCGGGGTATCTGCTTGCCCCGAGCTCTCCCGTCCCGTGATGGACGTGAGGGTCCAGGGCAGGCAGAGAACCTTCACGCAGGCGGTTAACACAAAGCAGCTGAAACGCCGTAGATCTGCCCCCCTGCTCCGGCTTTACGTTACAGTAATTTACGGTGTAGCCGTGCCTTAAGGCGGGAATAACGAGAAAGCGGAGCTCTTCCAAACCAGCCGGGCTGGGGCTTGGGAGGAGGCAGCAGCAAAGTGCTTCCCTCTCTCCAGCGAGCGATGGAAAGAGGAGGAGGGGGCTCCTCCGGTTGTACCGTGCAGCGTGCGAAGCTCAGGGCGTCAGGAGGAGACGATTTCGTCCCTCCTCGTGAGCTGGGAGTGTTTTGCAGGATCCCAAGGAACAAGTGCAGGGGGTTCTGGCGCCTGAGATGAAGCAGCAAGGGAGGGGAATGGTTTGGAAAAGACTCTTGGCTTTCTCCGCCTCAGCTTTAAACCTGCGGGCTCCCATGCGTGCGCCGAGGGATTCTTTTACTCCAGGACCACAGTGTGTAAGCACCGACCGACCGTGCTTGGAACAAACGGCCAGGAATTTCCTCTGCAATCAGGGAAAGCTTTAGCTCTCGTTAAGAGCACGCTGTGCACCGAGCAGAGCTTCGTGCCCACGGCTGCCTCTTGGGCTTAAAATGATGGAGTATCCGGTTAGTGGAGGACCCTGTGGCACCCACGGAGACCTTCCTCTGAAGCTGCCGTAGTTATTGACAGCTGTGTTTAATAATTCTTTATTTCTAACAACGTCGCGATACGCCCGCAGGAAAAAAAGTACAGGAGAGCCGAGTTCTCGGGATGGCGGTGTACAGAGACCTTGACTTTTAGGTGGCTGATTTAAATCCAAAACAGTTTGTACCAGCTGAAACTCGTTACCGTCTGGTTCGTTGCCTTAAGTGAAAAGAGTTTTGTGGTCTCGTTCTGGTCCTCAAAAATGTCACCAGCGCTAAATTAGCGTTTGTAATAGCGGTGAGACATTCCTTAGTACCTTAAGGTCTGGGGACGCGTGCCAGGACGCGGCGTCTGCGTGCCATCTGTGGCGTGTGCGCAGGCAATCCCCCAGCCCCTCGTTTCTTATCTTGGATCCTTTCTACGGGAGCCAGAACCCTGCTAGAACCATGCGGTTTTTCGGTACTTCCCTCCCATCCTTCACAGCCCGACTTAGATTGTAGACGCTTTTCATAAAGCGAGGTTTATTAACGAAGTGGGTTGGAAGGAGGAATGTAATTTCATCGGAACCTCGCCCGTTGGTGCCCAGCGATGAGTCAGGTGCCCTGGGATGTCGCGGGAGTTACGGCGGCTCATCCCTTCTCCTGGTTCGTGGCGTGTGAACTACGCATTATGTTCGTCTTCTCCCAGCTACTCCCCCGTATCCCAGTCCGTGGAGACTTTGCTATGCGTAAAGTCAAATCATAAACCTCCACGGCCCCTGGAGTGCAAGGGGCTCCCTAATTTCGTCGTCTCGTTTGTACTTAGGCCCCATCCGTCACTTTCTGTGCTGGGAGAGCATCTTTTGTGGACGCCTTGGTTGGAGTCGCTTCTCCGAGCTTTGCAGGGAACTCTTCACCCCGAGAGCTTTTCCGTACAGGAACCTCCTTGTTTTATGTAAGGCGCCATTATAGCGGATTTCACGCCAATAAAAAAACACACAGAGTCCCGTAACTTGTAGAGCAGGTAGAGTTGTCAGTCGGGATGTTAATTAGCAGTTAATCGTCTTCACAGACACAACGATGTGGACCCAGAATGGAAGATTAAACTTCTCCTTGTGTAAGTGGAGAAGTCGGACCAAGGAAGAAGGTCGCACGTGCGTGCTGCCCCTCTTCTGCCTCCAAACAGCGGATCTCGGCGCCTTCGCTCTCCTGTCTGTACCAGATAACGCGGATAAAGAAAAATTTAAACAACAAACTCTTGATGCTGCTTTGTGGGCAAGAAACCTGCCTTCCAGAGACGTGCGTTAATGTCGTCTTCTGAGCGGTTCAAGGATCTGACCTCTCGTACTTCTCGCTTCTTTTCTTGCGCGCTTCTCTACATCCGGGTCGGGCTTCCTCGCGACGCGTATTGTGAATGCAGCTCGCTAATTCTGAGCTTGCAGGAATACACGCCTGCAGGTGGAGATTTGGGAATGCGAGTTATTTAGTAGCTGATAAATCCAGGAGAAGCGTAATCTTCTTTTGGCCGTTGTGCTAAAGACCTGCTGGAAGTGCAGCTGAACTCTCTGTTTTGTAATAGGATTAGTAGGTTTTTGATGGGGTTAATAATGCTGGGAATATTTGCTCGTATAACGTATTTCATTCTTTTTGATTTATTGCTGTGTTTTTTACCTCCTTAGTCTGCATCTGGGCAAATCTGTGCTGGAAACATAAAGCGTGTCTGGGGCTCGGCACCTGCCGTGGGCGCCTTTCGGGCTTCGGGGGGCTTTTGTGGAGGGATGCTCCGCTCCGTGGGTGTCTTCGAATTCGGGGAGAGCAGCTGGGTGTAAGAGCTGCAAGTTTGCTGGTGGCACAAAGCCGGGGGGACGTGGCTGACACAGCAGGAGGCCGTGCCACCATCTAGAGAGACCTGGACAGGCTGGAGAGTTGGGCGGTGAGGAACCTCATGAAGTTCAACCAGGGCAAGTGCAGGGTGCTGCACCCGGGGAGGAATAACCCCCCGCACCAGGACAGGTTGGGGGTGACCTGCTGGAGAGCAGCTCTGTGGGAAGAGACCTGGGAGTCCTGGGGGACAACAGGATGCCCATGAGCCAGTGATGGGCCCTTGTGGCCAAGAAGGCCAATGGCATCCGGGGGGGCATCAAGAAGAGCGTGGCCAGCAGGTGGAGGGAGGTCATCCTCCCCCTCTGCTCTGCCCTGGGGAGGCCACAGCTGGAGCGCTGGGTCCAGTTCTGGGCTCCCCGGTTCCAGAAAGACGGGGAACTGCTGGAGAGGGGACAGCAAAGGGCTGCCAAGGTGCTGAGGGGACTGGAACCCCTCTCTGATGGAGAAAGGCTGAGGGATTTGGGTCTCTTCAGGCTGGAAAAAAGCCGGCTGAGGGGGGACCTTATCAACGCTGATAAATACTGAAAGGGGGGGTGTCAGGAGGATGGGGCCAGGCTCTTCTCAGTGGTGCCCAGGGACAGGACAAGGGGTAACGGGCACAAACGTGACCATGGGAAGTTCCATCTCAACAGGAGGAGGAACTTCTTTGCTGTGAGGGTGGCAGAGCCCTGGCACAGGCTGCCCAGAGAGGTGGGGGAGTCTCCGTCTCTGGAGACATCCCAACCCCGCCTGGAGGCGTTCCTGTGCCACCTGCTGTGGGTGACCCTGCTCTGGCAGGGGGTGGGACGGGGTGATCTCCAGAGGTCCCTTCCAGCCCCGGCCAGTCTGGATTCTGTGAAAGGAGATCTGGGACGGTGGGGAAGGTGTAACGTAGCTTCAAATGACGATTAACGCTGTTAACTTTAATAATTATTTAACCTTGGAAACAGTTAACTTTCAAAAGGTACGATGTAGGTGGAATGAATGAAGTAGTTTTAAGATTTTTGAACTTAAGGCGGACTGGAAACAGCCTTTAATTAATTTATTTATTTATTTCCGAACAAGGAAAGAAAGAAAGAAAGAAAAATCTGTGCAATTTTATCACATCCGTGTGCAAAGGAGGAATTGCAGCGCAAATGCCCAGTCTAGTTAGGACGAGGTCTGCTTGCCGACCCGCCCCCTCGCTGCTGCTGCTACTACGTTTTGCAGTGGAAGATTGCTTTGAGAGGCGTCTTTAGTACTTCTCCCTGTGGCCTTGTGTGCCCGGGGAGGGAAGTCAAGGTGTTTTTTCTACTGCTGCTTGAAGCTTGCTCTTTCAGGAGTAGCCCTCGCCTGGCTTGGAGTCTTCCCTGGCCCGTCCGCCCTGCTGTAAAGGGAGTTATTGTGAGTACGAAAGCGCTCGCAGTAGGTGTCTTGGCCACAAAACGGCATCCTGGACGCACGACCGAGCGGAAGGCTTTTCTTCTGGCTTGTGATACTATTGTGAATCCAAAGCAGTTTTAAAATCGCCAGTAACTTGTGTCATTTTAACAGAAAATCAAACTCCTCCGTAGCTGTTTGAAAATTCCACAGACCCCTTTCTTCAGGACTTCCCTGTGCACATTTTCTGTTCTCGCAGTCCCGTGGACCGCGCTTTATTTTGGTGCTTTTCCGACTTTTACCGCTTGTGGAACCGCATTTTTGTTCGTAAATATAAGACGACAAAATAATGCGAGGCGAGTTGCCATTTTCTTGTGCTTAATAATTTCTATTCTGGTATTCCTTCTGTAATAATACCTTCTGTTCCGTGCAGTTTAGCGGATGTTTCTGTGCATGCTCCAGAAAACGCGTAGTTTCTTAAACAAACCCAACGTGTTGCAGAAGGCAGTATGTCCCAATAAACACTGAAGTCAGCCCAAAAGTCAGAGTTTTACACGGTCTGTATTTTAGAAATGTATAGGGCATAAAATATCCCTGCCACTAGATAAAACTGGGGAGAAGGAGCCCTTGACTTGCTGGAGTCCACCGTTAGCTGTGGTGCCAGCCTGGGGAACTGAAGAATCACCTCTGGAGGCGTTTCTCCCTTCAGTAGTGGGGACCTACCCAACAGGGTGAGGGTCTGAAGTCAATGAAGAGCGCGGTTCTCCTGCCAGCTGACGTCTCGGTGTGCTGCTTTTCTCTCAGGACACTAAAGGGTTTGATGGTTACGGAGCAGTAACTCCACTTTTGGCTCCTTGTAGCCTGCAAGGGCCGTGCCCACGTTCTCCAAAGATCCCTCCTCATGGTGCTCCTAAAAACCAGTAATTCATTTAGTTGCTATAAACTGTCCGAATTTGCACAAAGTTACACGCATTGGTGTTTCTTCAGTGTAATGCAGTAAAACTTGAACATTTTATCCGTTTGCTGCCATAGACTCATAAAGTGGTTGAGGTTGGAAGACACCTGGAGATCATCCAGTCCAAGTGCCTGCTGAAAGCAGGGTCAGCTAGAGCAGGACACTCCGGACCGTGTCCACTTGGCTTTTGAATATCTTAAAGAATGGAAACATCCATGGTCTCTTCTCCCAAGGAACAGGCGACGGGACAAGAGGAAACGGCCTCAAGTTGCGCCAGGGCAGATTTAGGATGGATATTGAGAACAATTTCTTCACTGAAAGGGTCGTCAAGCATCGGAACAGGCTGCCCAGGACAGTGGTGGAGTCGCCATCCCTGGGGGGATTTAAAAGCTGGGCAGACATGGTGCTGAGGGACACGGGGTAGCGGTGACTTGGCAGTGTTGGGTTGATAGTTGGACTTCATGATCTTGAAGGTCTCTTCCAACCAAAACGATTCTGTGGTTGTATCCTTAGAGACAGACAGAAGACGACAAGTTTTTTTGGAGCTTTTTGTTGGGTCGTGGAAGAAAGGCTCAAACTTGCTGCCGCTCTTTGGGCAGTAGCGTGGACTGGGGCTCTCGACTGGCTGCGGGTTGTGTTCTGAGCACAGATATTCATCCCCAACGTTCATGTTCTGGTTAAATCAGGGAAAAATTTTACCGGGCGGATGAAAGACACTTTGTAAACTCAAGGGTGTCTCTGCTGAGTCGCAGGGGTCTGCAGTTTGGAATTTCTCCTTACCCATGTTGGAATTTGTCCCCCCATCACACACAGGCACGCACAAGCTCAATATTTTTGAGTACCTTTATTACGGAAAATGCTAATTCACTTAATTATGTATTGGTCATTAGCAACCCCCCACCCCCCGCAGGCTGGGAGGAACGTGCTGCAGTCAAGGCAGGGACTGTCATTTCAGTCCCTGCAAGAAGCCAAGTAAATCCCGACTCGTATTTACAGATGGTATGAAATGATAATCTACTGGGGCGTTATCCTTGCCCTCGTGCCTTCGCTAACGGCAGTTCGGAACCTGGGCAGATTCTGGGTTGATGGATTTAATAAACAAGTGTCTTTGGGAGGGGGACAGCCACCAGCAGGACACCTGGCCACCCCGGCGTCTCCAAATTACACTTGTTTAAGTATTTCACTCCGCGTCTTCAGCTGACGGCATCGGTGCGGTCTGACATTGGGCACAGGCTTATCAGCTTCAGCCCCTTATCTTTTTTTCTTTTTAAAAAAAAGCAGAAAGATTGTTCTTTCCTCCCCAAAGCGTGTGTTTTATTTACCTTTGCACCGTGTTAAGGGTCGGCCGCGTTCAGCGGTGTAGCTGCTGATAAAATAATTGCGATTATTGTGTTAAACGCGGGGGGTGAGCCTGAACTTTGGGGAGCTAGCGTGTCCGAGAGGGACGCTTTCTGTCTTGCTTTTCCTTTTCACCCTCCTCCTTTGTGACATCCCTGCGGGAATAGTGAGGCAGTGTCTCAGGCAGGAAGGAAAGGAGCGCGTCCCTTGCGTCTGGATCGTCCTCCGCACAAACCCGCATTGTCCAGGGAAGAGGAAACCACGTTTCCTTCGCCGCCTTCCCTCGCTGGGAATCTGATTATAACTGTTAAAGCAGGAAAAATGCCCACAGTTCTGTGGTCGTCACTCGGGACTCTGTTTCCCCGTTGGGCTGGCTGCCTCCTCCCGCTGGAGTGCCTGACCCTAAATCATGCAAAGCCATAAAAAAGGGTGTTAAAAACGCAGCGGGGCAGGCAGCGACGCCCACGGTGTACCCCGAGACAAACTGCTGCAGAACTAGAGGTCACGGTGGTTGAGCCACGTTCGCAGGAGAAATAATTCCTCCTGGCTCGGGGTATTTTTATCCTTTGTAAGGCTGAGTTTAATATTTACCGACACGGGGAATTCTCCTGGAGGCTGGGCTTAGGGAAGAAGGGAGGCGTGGAAGCCGGCGTGCTTGCGAGGAGGAGGAGAAGGGAGGATGCTGATGGCAGCGCAGGTTCTTCTCTGCTTGTTCCTCTCGTCTTAGGTGGGGTGAATTCTCAGGTGAATCCCTAAAATCCACACCAGCTTTACGGGGCGAGGCACCCGGAGCTAACCAAGTATCTGGCGTTTTGAGGAAAAGGCTTTTGAAAAAAACCCCAGGTGTTTAAAGAAACGCACCAAACAGTCACGGTTCCTGTTTACTCTTCCATCCAAATCCGAACCTTGAAGCTTCCTGAGAAATCCCACGTGCGGAGACTTTGTACCGGTGTCACGAGCCGGTCCCGTCCCAGCCCCTTCGGCAGGAGCAGGGTTTTCGCGCTATAATCGTGTTAAATTCCGTTTTAAAGTGGGAACGGTTAATCTGCCTAACCCGTTGAGCGTCACGGAAGAGCTGTGGTACTTGCAGCGTTGATTTTAACGGGGCTTTGAGTGTTCCGAGCAATAGGTACCGATCTACGCGGAAACCCAGAGTGTTTTCATGTGACTGATGCATCCTACAGGGCAGCGGCACTGACTTAGAGAGAGTCAGCAGGGTGAAACCGCCACATATTTTTATTTTCCGGAGATGCTATGATGAGGAGAAGCTGATTTCGGTGATGCCAGATAATTTGCAAACGAGCTGCTTAAAAAATTTGAAATTCTTGGTATACCGAAAAAACCTGCATTTTCAAACATGCAGCTGTGGATGAGGACTTATGTTTAATTTGATAGCGGGTTTGGTGATACGCAGTTCAAGTATCGTTGTACATAACAAAAGCTGAACTGCGAGCATTTAGAGGGAAATTGTCCTTATTTATTGGTTTAATCATTTTTGTGCTATTTTTAAAGCTGCAAAGCTGCGACGGTTCACAGGAGTAGTGTGGGAATATGATTTTATGCATTATTTGAGAGGGGAGAAAAGCCTGAAATGAATAAATTTAATAATTCCGGCTTCCCCATCATTGTTTGTAATATTTGCAGCTGGTTCCGTGTGTTGCAGAATGACGTTACAGATATTACAGACTTCTTTTTCCCCCCCCCGCCATACTCAAATTTAGTCGCGTTATACAAGTCATTGGAGAGAGCCGCTTCGGAGTCGCCGTGCCGCTGTTCTGCTGAGGGCAGGGCACGCCGGGGCGGGGGGGGGGGACGGAAAAAAAAAGGCGATAGATTTGAATCCTCTAGTTACTGAAATAGCAATAAAAATCGAGTTGAAAAGCAACGCCGGAGCTGAGTAATGGCGTGTTTGTGTTCAGCGCAGGAACCAACCCCGAGGTGGCTGGGGCCCAGGTTTCCCGGTGCTGCGGTGACCTTGGTGCCGGTCCAGGGGTCCTTTTGGGGTGTCAGAGCGGGTCAGTCCCGCGGCACTTCTGGGAGCTGCTTTGGCACTTACTTCTCGTTCCCCGCAGGACTTTATGCAGCCCTTGGGAGGGCTGTTGGAACGACGGAGGTGTTGGGGTTTTGTTAGATGTTTGCCCCCAAGGAGGGGGGTGTTTCTAGCACAATAACGTCACCCTGAGCGCAGCTGAGCCTGGAGGGGCAGAGAGGTGCCGAGACGGTCTCGTGGGGCTGTTTCGGCTTCTCTTAGTGTTGGTTTGTGAGTGCAGGTGGAGTAAAAGATCTAATTCTTTGCTATCTGAACCCTTCCCGCAGGGTGCTAACTCCATGTGAGGTAGCTGGATTTTGGGCATCTCCAGAGATGCCACCGTTGGGAGCTCAGTAACTTAGTTTAAGAGTATTTTATTTTGTCTGTTGCCAACATACTAATTTTAGGTCAAAAGCTGCTTCACCTCCATTTCGGTCACCTCTGGAGTGAGGTCACCTCTGCTGCGGGTGCTGCAGCCCCGGGAGGATGGCAAGGGGGAGACAGCAAGAGCAGGAACCTCCTCATCCCTTCCCCTCGATGCTACCGGTGTTCGTAGCTCAGCACCCGGCTGGAAAAACGAGCCTTTGGTTTGCGGCGTGTCTCGGAGGCTGTAGCTGTAGGAGATTGTGGGCTGTTCTCGGATGCTCTGGCTGGAGCCGTTATCTCTGCCTTGCAACAGTACCGCTTTTCGTAGCAGATGGTAAAATAGAATCTTGCTGTAACATTCAATCTTTGGGAGTTTTAAACTTTTAAAGAGTCACTCGAAGCCAGCGGCGCTGCTGAAAGAGCACAGGAACGGGAGCAAAGAGGCGGGTTTGGGGGAAGGCAGGAGACCGGCTTCTCCCCACGCGGCGAGTCCGTGCTGATACTCACCTAACACCGAGGCCATCCAGAAACCAAGGCTTGAAGGAAAATAAAGGTGCTGGGTTTGTAGGAGGGGCGGTCCGAAGAACTGCAGCTCTGGCGTGCGCTTGCCTGCGGGGGAGTTCGTTAGGTGGAAATGAAGATACAGGTTTTAAATTATAATCCTCTTACTTTTCAAGAGCTGAATGCTGAGAGATTACGGGTTGCTGCCCGGCTGCAGTCGTTTGGGTAGCGCAGTGATGCGGTTCCAGGCGGTGGGAGGGCAGAGAAAACCCAACCCAACAAACCGGCGACGATTCGGGATCCAAAGCCGTGTCCTTGCTGGCACCATCCTTCCGCCCTCGTGAACCGAGGGGCGCTTTGTGCGGCTGCGGGGGATTTCTTCACCCACCTCCGAAGCCAAACTCCTGCCATCCAGGGGCCAGCGTCCCAGGGAACGCCTTCTCAGGCTGTAGGAGCAGCCCCAAGGGCCGCTGCATCGTCCCGCCGTCCCCGCTGGGCTTTTCCTCCAGGAAAATAGTGCAGCAGCGGGAAGGAAAACTGAATCCCGTTGTTAAAAATAGGGATAAAAACACCCGTGCAATGATTGTGCCGATGATGAGAGCACTCTTGTCGTGCTCTCTCCTGTACCTTGCTCCAGGGGCGGCTGGATTTTGTGTCTGGGAGCTTGTATAAATAAGAATTTATAAACTTAGGGCCAGGACCCCTTGGTATGAAGTACACCGAGTGTTACTCTAAGTGCCCGCCTGCTGTGGCTTTAATCGGTATTTGCCATTTAACTGGGTCAGTGAACGTCTTGGTGAAAGACCACTGTCGTGCAGAAATACGTTGACATTCAGAGGAACGTCTGTGGTTTTGTTTGGGGGGGGGGGTCTTTTGGGGGCAGGGATGGATCTTGCGACAAATTTTATCCTCGATTTCCAACCGGTGGATGTTTTTGCTATTTACTGTCTCAACAGAAAGTGATTAAAAATCTTTTGGAAAGGCCAGGCGGTGAGACTTTCAGTCAGCTTTTAGCTGGGTGTCTCCCCGGTGGTGGGTGCAGCGATCTGAATGCTCAATCGAGATAGAAACCACTACGGCAAGGTAGCGTATATTTTTTTTTATTCACGGGTGAGCATCTCATCGGCTTTCTGTTGCGGCTGCGCAGGAAAAATGACCTTTGGGGTTACTCCGGGGTAGCCGAGCGCTGCCCGTGGCCCCACGCGCTCCGTGTTGTTGTAAAACGTTTTGCTTACGCTGCCGTGTTCCTCCCAGAGAGATGAAAGCTTTTTTTGCCGGCGTTCGGCGGAGTTTCAGCCCAGCGCCGTCGCTGCGTTGGTGTTGCTGGGAAGTTAACTGGAAGTCCCGAAGGTTTTCTCGCCCAAGGTCGCAGCGATAGCGATGGTAATAGAGCGGCGAGCTCCTGAGTCACGGTCACGTGGTGGAACTCCAAGACCGTTTCTCCTCCACGTATGTAACTTCAGTAAATATAGACCCAGCCCAACTTCTGCCCCAAATCGGGGAAGGATTCAAGAAAAAACGGCGACGGAGCTTAACCCCTTCCCGCGCCAGACGCAGCCGCGCTGCCGACGGCAGGAATCGCAGCGAGCGACCCCTTTCTGCCTGGGGACTTAAGAGTTTTGTTCCCAAAAAACCCCCAGATTTCGGCGAGCTGCGGGAGGCAGAGCTGCGTGACTCAGCTTTTTCGGAGCCCGGTGCGTGTACTTTGCCTGTTTATTCCCAGTACAGTCAGTACCCGGGGAGTCATGTTACGCAGCAGGCTCAGTGTTTATTAACCAGCCGGGGAACTGATCTAAGAATAACTTTTTTCATTTGTTTTGTTGGTAGCGCTTTTTTTATTTATTTAAATTTTTTTTTTTTTTTTTTTGCTTAGCGCAGTCGGCAGCCCAAGGTGGAAACTGCACAGAAAACGGATAGAAAGGGGTTTTCCCGGCAAGTTGCAGGAATACACGTACCAACACACACACACACAACTATTATCGCCTTCCCCCCGTGGATGGCCACATCTGAAAGAGAAAATCACCGAGATGAAAGCTCGAAGGGAAGGAAATTGCTCTGCCTGGGAAGCGGAGCGGCTCGGCAGCCCTCCCTTCGGTTCGGCTCGGGGTGCTGGAATTATTTGAACTTCAGGGATTTCCGTGTCAGCGTTTAGGCGCTTCTGAGCCGAAATTTTTATACAGGGCGATAGTCACTTCCCTGCTTTCCCCTCTGTGATAGTTTCTTTCGGGAATTTTGGCAGCATTTCCTCTCTTGATCTCTTCCTCAGTGTTTCAGCCGCGGTCCGTAAAAGCCACGTATTCCCCGCGTGACCGCATGTGATTATAATTACTTTGTGTACCTATTTAGATGCTTGGCACAGAAAAAAGTCCCTTTGACAATGCGCAATACTTTTAGTCATCTGACTTCTCTGAAAAGCAGCAGAGTGCAGTGATTTATTCTGTCAGTTGTTTTGATAGATTTTTTCTTTTTTTTTTTTCTTTTTTTTAGGCTGCCGTGCACTTATATGTGAACTTTAGTACCTGTAGAAATTTATAAACCGCCTTTTTTTTTGTTTTTAAATTTTTTTTCCCCCCACCGTTGTTTTTAACGCAACCTGGTTTTAACGCAACCGGTTGAGGCACACTTCCGTCTGGTTTGAAGCACGCCGAGCGGAAGGATTTGTTCGTAAGAGCTGTGAAATGTGTTTATTTGGGTGATACTTGTCTTCAGTGGGATTCGTGTTGCGCTCGTTCCTCGCGGCTGCAGTTGGGAAGCCAGCACCCGGAGCCATTGTCTGGGTTAGAAACGGCATCGGCTGTCCAAAATTAACCTTCTTTTGATGACAGCTTAAGAGCAGAAACCCTTCGGTGGCTGCTGTTCAAGCCTTCGCGTGCTTTTTTTTCTTTGTTTATAACTTAATGTTATGCCTATTCTGATAGGGTTTAAATACTAAAGCAAATTTAACGCTAGATTGCGTCGTCTTGCGTTCACGTGTCAGCCCTGCCGGTGGCAGAAGTGACTTCTCCTATCAATGAGGTGGCTGTCCTTGGCATTGTATTCAAAAATGCCCATGTTTACAGTCTTTCTGCTAAAACTTGTGCTTTTTTAGGCTCAGCGGTAGCTGCCCTTCCTTTCTTTCCAATTTCCTTTTGCTTGGTTGATTAAAAGAAAGCCCTGGCCGTTCTGGAGGTGGGTGAGGACTTTGGGGTTAGCGCGGAGGTTCTCTCCGACGTAGGCTTTGTTCTGTTGCGTGCAGGTTAAGCCTGAGGAAAACTTGTTTCCCTGGGCCTGAAGAAAGGGAAGAACAGCAGGTATTTTCCTCTCTTTTCATAAAATCATAGAATGTGTTGGGTCGGAAGGGACCTCTAAAGACCATCTCGTCCCACCCCCCTGCAGTCAGCAGGGACATCTTCAACTAGATCAGGTTGCTCAGAGCCTCATCCAGCCTGGCCTTGGATGTCTCCAGGGATGGGGCCTCCCCCACCTCTCTGGGCAACCTGGGCCAGTGTCTCACCACCCTCAGTGTAAAGAACTTCTTCCTAATGTCTCACCTAAACCTGCCCTGCTCTAGTTTAAACCATTGCCCCTCGTCCCATGGCTCCATGCCCTTGCAAACAGCCCCTCCCCAGCTTTCTTGTAGGCCCCCTTCAGGGACTGGAAGGGGCTCTAAGGTCTCCCCGGAGCCTTCTCTTCTCCAGGCTGACCCCCCCCAACTCTCTCAGCCTGTCCTCACAGCAGAGGGGCTCCAGCCCTCTGATCATCTTCGTGGCCTCCTCTGGCCCCACTCCAACAGCTCTATGTCCTTCTTGTGCTGAGGGCTCCAGAGCTGGACGCGGTGCTCCATTTTTGCGGAGATGCTGTGGGAGCAGGGCTTCAAACCGTCGGGGGTGAGGTTTCTTCTCTTGAGATGCAGAGCGGGAGGCACAAGGAGCTGGTGGCCAACTGGTCCATACCCATACACGTGTGAGTCTTCATAACGTTTCCCAACGCTTGCTGCTGGCTGGAAGGACACGAAGAGTCGCGTCAGGACCCTTTGCGAGGTACGAGCACTGACGCAGAAAGCCGCCGGTCCTCCAAGAGGAGAAACCCCAATCTCACGTTGGGCAGGTAGATCCCAGGCGCAGAAAGTCAGCAGCAAGATGCTACAAACGCGGGACAACTTCTCTAGGTTGGGGGCGAGAAGATAACCAGAGCTTCCCCGCGTCTCCTTAGCGCTTGATTATTCTACGCCGTGCTGCCATCGCTCGTTGCCGTGGCGTCGTTACCGCCGCGAGAGATGGTACATACTGTTTGTTACACAGCACTGACACGAACAGCTCAAGCAGAATCACACTTGTCAAATAAAAGGGGAAAATACTCGATGCTGCATCTGACATCTCAATAAAACCGGAAGACTTCTGGCAAATGGGTTGTTAACACGAATTAGAGGTTTTCCCAGTGGTAAGAAGGGAGGGAAGCTCTGGCTGGAGAGAGGATTAGACCAAATGAGCTCCCGGAGAGGAGGGACAGGGAAAAACCTGCCCTGCTTTACCTGCCGGGGGCTGCTGCTTCCGTAGGAGGAGCTGATTAAAGCATTTAATTGCTCTTGAACCAGAGTCTTCGCTGCTGTATCGATATAAACTACTACAGAACAACGTTCTTGAGCTAAATGTTCTACCAAGCGTGCTTTGGCGTCCTCAGTCACAGCAAAGATCTGGCGATACGCTTGGAGACGTACGTTTTTATTGTCTCTTTGACCCGTAAAACAGTGCGAAAATTGGGTAGAAAATGACAGCATGTCCTGCCTAGGTGGTGTGTGTAGTAGGAACTCTGTCCTTGGGTGTCTGTCTGTGTATTCGTCTTGGAGTTTTGCTCTTTAATGAGCAGTCTGAGCGTGGAGGAATTGGCGTTGCAGCAGTAGGTGTTTGGGTTGGGATGATTTCGGGGCTATGCCCTTCATCAGGCCCTTCATCCCCTGCCACCACATTTGGCTTTGGCTTGTTCTTTCGGAGACCGGAAAATTCTTTGGCGTGATTGTCTCTGAACTCTACTTTCATTTACCTTGTATTACATTTTGATCAGCAGGAGGTGAGGCGGGGATTTTATGTTTGGGGATGAAAAAGAAAAAAAAAAACCAAACCAAAAAACGGAGTAACGCAGAGCCCCCAGCTATCCCCCGGACGCTCTGCAGGGCACAGGCCGCTGGTCGGTGTCTGCGGGGGCCCTCGGGGGATCCTTTCAGCAACCAGATGCACTGCGTGCTCTTCCAAAATGAGACGTTCTTGCTCCAAACCCGTCCCACCTTTGCTCATGTCGAAAGGGCTGGAGAGGCCGAGCTGCAGGAAGGGGCTGTAGGACTCGGCCTGGGAGGGGAGAAGTAAAAACGTGCTTTACCCAATGGCATACTATTACATCTGCTTTATTTTTTAAAAAAAACCCTCTTCTTAAATTGCTTTCTTTCCCTTAAAAGCGTACCACCTTCATCTTGTAGCTTTCTGGTTGACTCTCCCTTGAAGGCCAGAACGTGGCTGTTTATACTCGGCGTCCTTTGGTAATTCGGACTCGGAAGTTTTTCAGGCTTCAGGGCTGCGTTTCTTTCTAGAAAAAGCACGTTTTGTGTTGTTCCTGCACCACTCCTTGAGCTGTTTGCCTGAAACACAGCTTCAGGCTTTATGCTGGGTCACCTCTTTGACAGCTGAAGTTTTATAAGTTTCTTTTTTTCTCTCTTTAATACAAGCAGGTTTGGCCTACCAACTATAACTTAGTTTGATTGTTTAAAAACGTAATTATCCAAATCAAATATGGCACAGTCCAAATTGGAGATACTCTGAAACGTGCCGGAGGGCTGGTGCAGTGAAACATCTTCTCTCCGTGCCGCGTTACGGAGGGAAGCGGTTCCCTTCGTTCCTTAGACCTGCGCTTGAATTGAGATGCGAGGGCCATGAAATTCAGCGACGAGAAGGGATTCCGCGGCAAGGCTTCTCGTGTGAATACATCGTCATTCTGTGCCCAGAGAGGTGTCGCAATGTTTTTAAGCCTATCCACTCCCATCGTCCGTAAAGTTGAGCCCAAAGACCTTCTCCCGGAGGAGCCCCGAGACCCGATGAGCTTCTTTTATTCATCGGGTAAACCTGGTGGGACGTAGCCAGGAGGTTAGGAGGGACGGTGATGGTCATGAATAATGCCAATCGCCATTAGTAATGCCCGTGTCCTGGCACCACGAGGGGTAGGCAGTGAAGGGGGAAGAGCCGAGGAGCTGGAGAAGCGGCTTGTGATGGGGTCGTGCGGGGGCTGCAAGGGCAGCACCCAGGGTTTGGGCTAATTCCTCTTGAAAGCGAAGGCTGTTGCAGGGTGGTGGCTGGGTTTTGTGCCATTGCAAGAATAAACTATTTTCAAAAGGTACATTATTCTTCTGTTAAAGAAAAAAAAACCCAAAAAGGAAAAAGGTGCTCTGAGAAGTTATTTCTAAATGCCTCATTAAAACGCGTAACGGGCAATAACTCTACAGCTCCGGTTTATTGTTACTTTGGGCAGATAATGTGGGGGAGAACATCTGGTGGTGTAAATTGTTATAGCCCGTGGAAATCAATGGAACCAGGAAAAATTTACACAACCCAGCCTTACATCTGTCGCGATTCCGGGCCGTTTCCTTGTGTTGAAAACGCTTGGAAGCAGCAGTGCCTTGTATTAAAAGCATTTGAACTTCTTCCTTGTTGCTTGTCTTATTTTGGTGGATTTATCGACAGCACCTACGGCTCCGGCTTTCCTTGGAAGTGGGTTCAGAGGAGGCTTTCGGAAAGTATGGGGCCGGGGGTTCGGACGGCACAGGGTATCGGTGGCACGGTGTTGTGACAACGTGCCTCTTCGCTGTGTTTTCCGCCGCGGCACCGGAGGAGCGTAGGGTTGTGTCGATAAATTGGTTGGGTCCTTGGTGGAGAAGGCTTTCTCCATCGCAGTCACCTATGTCATCCTTATCTCGGCTTTAATCGTGATTCCATCCGAGAACGTGTTCAGTTCCTAGCTTTTGGGATGAATGGTTTGATACACTCTTTTTTTTTATTATATACTTTTCTTGTTCCCCGGCAGGCTCCTTACCCCTCAGGACAGAATGCAGCTCCAACCACGTTGGTGTACCCTCAAGCCCCTCAAACAATGAACACGCAGCCTCAGACCCGCTCGCCGGTAAGGGAGCCCCCGTTTGCATTATCTTCTGTTCGTTCTTCCTCGTTTGTGTGTTTCTGTGTGTACGTGTGTGTCCGTAGCCCTTGGCCGGTTCTCTGGAAAGTGTGTTTTACTGAACTGGAAGCACGTTCCAAATGGCAAATCTTGATTGCATTTTTTCAGACGTTGTCCTGGTAGGCTCATTTTCCTTCTAAAGTGGCTCATCAGAAAAGGAGCGATGGAGGGATTCTCATCTACGTTCAAGTAACATGATTTATTTTAGCACAGTTGCTTTCAGGTTCACTTCATTTTAGAGTTCAGATTCATTACCAGAATCTTTTTCTTCTTTTTTTCTTTCTTTTTTTTTTTTTTTTTTCCTTTTTCTTTTTTTCTCTCTTTTTAAGGAAGTATTTGGTAAAGTGATAGACCAAAGCTCAGCAAAGCGATCCCTTGCAGCAGCGCTCGGTCTCCGGTGGCCTCTGGGCCTTCCTTCCCCCTCCCAGTGCCACTCCGTCAGTTCCAACCAGTTACTGCCGAGCGCCCCGTAGGTGCTCACGCGTTTAACGTAGAGCTTCTGTGTACCCACATCTTTTTGTGGTAAGCCCCCTTTTCATCCAACTTTAGGTTTGATGGTCCTCGGTAATCTTTTCCTTGTTTTTTTTTTTTGTTTTTTTTTTTTTTTTTTTTTTTTGGTGTGTGTGTGTTGTAATACCGCTCTGCTGTTGTAGGACTTTGGTTCCCCAAACCAGGCTCTTTTTGGGGAATCTCTGCTCGTAGCACAGCTCCGCAAGGTGCTAGGAGACTCCTCCTAGGGCATCAGATGCTTACCCACCTTCCGGAGACGTGCTGGCTCACCATCAGGATGTCTCGAGCCTCAGTTAGCCGAGGCAGCGGCGATCCCTGCGCCTCTTAAATCCGCATCTGCGTCGTAAGGCTTTCAGGTTAGCTGTAAACCACCGCGCCCTTGCCAGCGCTCTTCTCTTTCTGGAGTAAGATAAGGCTGCTGAAGCGCGGCAACTCCAACCTCCGAGACAGAAGCCTCCTGTCTGTCCACAGGAGAGGTGTGTATATAGAGATATAGATATATACGGGGTCAGCCTTCCCCCCTGTGCAGCTGCACGGATGCGCTTGCCCCGCTTCTGGAGGTTTCGCCTCCAGGGGACTCACAGGAGGGTTAGTTCTGAGGCGCGTTCACCTCTGCGTTGATAAACGAGCCAATTAACGCCAGCTCTGATGAAGTTTCCGGGCTGCGGACAGCTGCGCGTTCGTAACCGGATCCCCCCACCGTCCCCCCCCGCCCCATCCCATTCTGATCAGTAACGCGGGATACTGATGGTAAAAAAACCAAACAACCAACCCTCTTTTCTCAGTAAGTATAATCATCTTTCTCTTTAATTGTTGAAAAGCGCCAATAAGTATTTCTGCGGTTAGAACTGGAGCAAAAACCTGACTGAAGAGCTGCATCTCTAAACCAGTTTTTTTGACAGCCCAGCAGAACAGTGCCAATACATTGCACAGACAACTGGAAGAGGAGGAAGGTTTTGGAACAGAGTCCGGTTTACAGGTCCCTGGCTGGAAGAGGCTGGATAAAATACTGCATTGTAAGCAATATAACAAACTGTACTCCTTCTTGCAGGCAACTGTGCCCGTGGCACTGTTTTTTTTTTTTTAATTTCTTCCTTTCTTTCTTTATATATATATATATTTTTTTATGACCACACCTTGGGTTTCTTTTTTTTTGGGGGGTTGGTTTTTTGTTTTGGTTTTTTTTTTTTTGGGGTTTTTTTTGTTGGCTGATCTACAGAAATGCACTGATTTTGCTTCTTTGCTAAAAGCATGAGCTACCGTGGCAGTTTCTGCCAGGGGAAGGGGCAAGGCAAGGCGCGGAGTTGAGCTGCAGTCGGGAGGGTCCGACCTGGGCGAGGACACAGAGCAGGGCCACCGTGGGTTTGCCGCTCGACAGAAAACGCCTGCAGGAAAATTCGGCCAGAAAATGCTAAATTGTAGGGTTTTGGCCCCCTTAATTGAGGAGGTATCGAGGAATAATTCGTCTGCGGTTGTCAGCCATTTTTCTGTTCGGTTTTTTTTTTGTTTGTTTGTTTGTTTTTCTTTTTTAAACTCTCCTGTGTGCGGTTTTTGCCATCGCTCTGCTAGTGACCATTCCCACCCCGTTACTAAAAGCGCACCCATAACATCTCATTCCGCCTCCCCACCCCAAAACAAATGCAAGACTGGCCGGGCCCTCGACTACTCTTGCATTTCGTTCTGGACTTGATTTCCATTTATTTTGATTTATTTTTTTTAAATTTATTTTTTAACTTGTCTTTTTTTTTTTTTTTTTTCTTTTTTTTCCTTTTTTCTCGGTGGAGTGGGGAGGGCGCGGAGGGGCCGAGGGCGGCGGCAGGCCGTCTCTGCCGTCCCCGCCTGGGGTGGGTAGGTCGATAGGCTGTGGCACTAACGAGGTTGATCCTCACCCCGCTTCCTCGAGCAGCCGGAGCATCCTCCATCCCGTTTCTGCATCCAAGGGCCATTGGAATTTGCAGAATTGAGGCTTTTCTGTCCCTCCCGGGACAGCCTTTGCAATCCAACTGGCTTCATGTTTGCTCCCCGTTAGCGCCGTAACATCACTCCGATAGAGGAGAATTCCAAAGCGCAGCTCCAGCTGGGGGAAGGAAACCAAAATCGGAGTCATTCGGCACCACTGGGAATTCTCCGTTAGCTCTTGCCCGTGCCCGCCCCCAGCGCCAGGTGATTTTTAATACAAACTCTCCAATTCTAGGAGGTCTGTCAAAAAAAAATTAAAAAAAGAAAAAAAAAAATAATCTGTGATGGGAGAGGCCGTTTGAGCGATCCAGAACGGTTATTTTTCGGAGAGGCCGGAGGTGCCGGCTCAGCATCGGCGGGTGGAGAGCGTGCCCCGCACAAAGCAGAGCGCGGGGCCGCGGAGAGTACGGGGGTTGGGGGGGGGCAGAAATGTCGGACCCGGGTTTCGTAAAGAAATTTTCCTTTCTATCTCCAAATTCATCGGACAGAGATAAAAAAAAACCAAACCAACCAAACCCAAAGCGTCTGTTTTTAATCCGAGCCAGCAGTGACTACAGTTTGTTCTGTTGCTTACAGCTACTACTAGGAATAAATCCTATCGACCTGAATTATTTAAAAAAATAATAAATTAAAAAAAAAAACAATAGCCAGTGGTGACCAGCGCAAAATAGATTAGGGTGTTTTTCACTAACGTTGAGGTTTTGTTTTATTTCTTTTTTTTTTTCTTTTTTTTTTTTCCTTTTTCTCCTTCCTCGTAACGCATACTGCTTTTCACCATGGGATACACTTTATCTTCTGGAGATGTAAGCTTCCAGCTCTTGTTTTAAACACAGCGAGAACCAACCTTTTCTGTGGAGGAGTGATAAGAGAGGTACTTCGGCCCTCAAGTCAGGCGGCGCGAGGTTTTTGCGCCCCATCGTTCTCTTTTTGAGTCGTCTTTTTTTTGTCGTTGGTGCACGACAGGGAACGTGTAGCCCTGCCGCAAAGCCCTGTGTCAGCCCCGCCAGGGTGAGCTTGGTTCCCTTTTCTCGAAGGCGAGAGATTTGAGCTGGTTTTGAGGAGTTCTTCCGGAGAAACGCAGGACTTGAAGAGCGTTCGCCTCCCGAGACTCATCCCGGTGCCCGTCCCTCGTCGCTGTAGGAGCCACCGTCCCCTCCGCCCCTGGCCTGGGGAGGACGCTGGGACTCCGGGTGCTGCTCTCCTCCCGTTGAGGGCAAAATAGACATTTTAGCTCTTTGCTCTTACGGCACGATCGTGCTTTCTCTTTTTTTTCTTTAATCTAAGGCTTAGGGAAAATTTTCAAGGGTGGGAAAACTCTATTTGGTGCATGAGCGCAGGTCGTTCTTTACAAACTCTTGTGCTAGAAGATAGTCCGCGTGTGCGTATTTTCTCCTTTCTGAAGGGTTTTGTGACTTTTCATCCGAGTGTCAGGATGAGGTGAAGGCAGATGGAGTATATAAACACCGGTATTAGTAGGCTACTTCTTGGAAATCTTAAATATAGGCGATTAAATTGTTTATAAAGGAGAAAATCAGCTGGGCCAGGGAATATTTAGGCTTTGCTTCTCGTGTTTGATGGCACTGAAACAGCTGGGAGGTGGGGCTGTAAGTGAGCCCCAGCCCACTTCTTCTTAGTGGAAAAAACCCCTCTTATTTAAGAAAATCAATAATTAGTGGCCAGTTTTGATCGCTCTTCTCGGGCAGAAGGTAAACCCTAGCGAGTCCCTGTAGTAGGACTTGGCGGAGGCGGGCTGCGCTTCGGCACGTGCCGTGAGTTACTCGGCCGTCACAACTAGCCACAGGTAGAGATCTAATTTCATTTGCTCTCTTTAATTATTGGAGTTATTATCAATCGATTTCTCTGCTCTCACCGTGGAGCTCTGGTTACACTGAGCATTAAGGGTTTAAAGACCTAACTCAGCTTCTGGAAGAGGCTGCCTTCTCATCTTTATTTCTATTTTCCATTTCTTGCATTCATTTTTATTTCTATTTTAACAACCGGTTACTTATTGGGAAATGCTTTGAATGTTTAAAATTCTGATTCCTTTCCTCCGGGCGTAACCCCAGTGGGTGGGATGTGACTGGATAACCCGAGCTCGGGGCTGGGAACCGGCACCTCCTGTCCCCTCGGCCGAGCTCCGTCGCTGCTGCCTCCGGCTCCCGGGGACAGGAGGGTTAACCCGGCTCCTCCGCTTCCAGCCGGGGTGCGGGGTGGGGGGGGGACACAAATCCTAAGGAGGGTTATAGTGTGATTGCTATAGGGGGGAAAAAAAAAAGAAAAAAAAAAAGACAAAAAAGCTGAAAACAAACTTGCACTGTGTGTCCGTGCGGAGAATGGCTGGTGTTTGCCTCGCGGGGCTCCCCCGGCCCCCGCCGGCGCTCGCGGTGCCTGCCCGGCCCTTAGCTGCCAGCCGGCCAGCGGGCTCCTTCCTCCGCTCCCAGCAGATGTTTGGAACGGCTCTGAGTCCGGCCGCTTTACCCATTTACCTCCACCTTAAACAGTTTAAAATCTCCGCTGCTGCTTGTTTTAAGTTGGGGGTTGGTTTGTTTTTCTTTTTTGTTGTTGTTGTTGTCGTTGTTGTTGTTTTTTCCCCCAGGCAGGATAAGGAATGCCTGCGTTCATACGCTAGAGCGCCTTTAAAATAACTGGCCGCTTTGGCTGTTTTATCCCCCAGCTCTCGAGCAGCGCGCTTCCCCCGTAAGCGATGTTCACTCCTTGTACCTCAGTACCTGTCTGTCCCTGTCCTGCAGCAAAGCTTTCGACTGTTTTGTGGTTTGTTTTTCTTTTTTTTTTCCTTTTTTTTTCTTTTTTTTTTTTTTTTTTAATTTCCTCGTGGGTTTATTTTGCATAGAGTGTGACATTTTGGTTCCGTTGTGGTGTTTCTGACTCTTTGTGCCTTTCCTTTTGTGTTTGTTTCTCCCGCCTTTCCTCAGTTTGCAGCGGGGCCTCGACCTGCCCATCACCAGGTACAGTACCCTGCCCCTTCGTTATCATCCTAAACTAATTGGCTGGGGGTGGCGGGTGGTTGGAGGTGCTTCACCCACTAACTCGGAACGAAGGCTGGCTTCGAAACCAGCCCGGTTAGTAGATAACTAGCACGTGCATAACCCCGCTAACAAGCTGCCTGCGACGCAGGGTAACACTTTTAATTGTGGATTGGTGTCACTGCGCTCATTAACCACCCCCCCTAACGCCTTTGCCATAGGAAAGCAGAACCGGTAGAGATCGTGGCCAGGTATTTGTGAGATCTGCTTGCCGTTTCGAGTCGCTAGGAACTTGGCGGAATGTTTCCCAAACTAGCCGGTGGGTTAAGTTTCCTGAGCTGAAGACGTCAACGAGAACCGGGCATTCGCATCCCTGAGAAAATCCAACTTGCCAAACTCAGAGCAAGGCAAATTCTTTCCGATTCATGCGTTTCTTGCGCGATACGCCTGGTTATCTGTTACCATTGCATTGCTTCATCTTGGTTTCACTCACCCTGTGAAAGCTAAACGTTCAGGAGTCTTTGCAGTATTCCCCTTGCATGACTTGGACTTTGTAAGGAACCGCTTAATTAAGACGGATGAAAATTAGGAATCGCTCTGGCTCATGAAATTCACAGGCAGCACTTACTGGGGTGGCAGAAATCCCCAGCGGGACCTCTTCAGCGCCGGGACGGGCGCACGGGTCCCTTCTGTCCTGGTCCAGGTGTCCGAAGTTGTCTTTTCTGTCAGCCCTACGTTCATCTTTGCCAAATCCTTTTTCCCCTGGGGACCGATTTTGCTGCTTCTTGTAGCTTTTGTGGGGCCAGAGGCGGCTCTGATGGGTGGAAAAGAGGAGGAGAGGCACGGCAAGCGCGGGAAAGCTCTCCCAGATTCCGTTGTGTCTGCCTTACTCTTCCTTCTCCTGGCTTGGAAGGAACAGGTTGTTTCCACCAAGTTTACAGGAAAAAAACGTCCCATTAACTCCAGTGATGCCAGGACAGGGGCTTAAGTCGGGGAAGGTTTGTTTCAGGGGAATTACTTTGCTCTCACTTCGCTCCCATTATCCTGGGCAGTTTAATACCGTAGGGATGAGGACGTTTGGGAAAGCGCTGTCTCGGGAGAGCAGGTAAGTGTGTGAAGGGGACCCAGGCACACGAAAAAGCTGATAATCTTTGTTCCTTCCACCTCAGAGCGCAGCGTGGAGGCAGGTGTCCTGCCAGAGCAGGACCAAAAAAAAAACAAAAAAAAGGCTTAAAAGGTAGAATGAGGCATTTGCGCTTGTTTGCTCGCAGGCAGGTGTCACGGGAGGGAGAGAGAGACAGTTCCTGTGCGTGGCAGGGGCCTGCGGTGAGCGGCGGCGGTGGAAGGAACGTTTGCGGGATGACTGGGCAACGCGGGGAACGACGGAATTAGGATCTTGTTTAGATGCTTCCGCTCTCGACCTTAACTTCAGGTCTGTGTTTGTGTTAGGGGATGCCGAAAATGCATCGCTGTTCAGAAACACGTTAGTTCTTTCATAGGTCGTTACTAATGCAAATGCTATATTCAGCGTGAGCCGTTTAATAGTCTCATAGAAATTATTGAGCTCGCTGCGGGCAGGTTTTGAACCACGAGCCTCGAGGCAGCACAGCCTCGGAGGAAAGGATTTCGGTCTCGGTGGCTTTACTGGTACGGCCCTGCCACCAGCGGGTCTGACCTTCATTTAAAACTGTCTTTTGGGCCCAGTTACGACCCTGCCTGCGGGGTAAAACTTGTAATTTCCCTATTTCACTGCACATTTAACTTGTGTTGCAGTTAGATTTTTGACTCCGTCACAGTGGGAGTCTGCTTATGATTATCTGCGAGAAGCCGCCACCGTTAGGAAAACATCGCGGGCTTTATTCCCAGTTAACATCCGTCACGCGCTGGATCAGGTCGGGCGCGGAGGAGCCCGGGCTGCAGATGAGCTGTCGATTTCTTTTAATCCAAAAGTCTCTGCCCACGGGGCGGATTGGGGATGGGGAGGGGGATTTTGGCCACCGACCCGTGAGGAGGAGGGTCACAGTTGTTGAAGCAAACTCACCCCAAACCCCAGGCTTGGAGGATTCTCGAGACCAATATAAATGGTTATTTTCCCGTGGGAAACCTTTAAGATGCCGCAGTAGTTCAGTTGTGTAACACCAGCAGCAGCCTTTGAGATTTTGTAACCTAAAAAGTACTAAATAAGTAAATGGACGTAATATTTCTGCCAACAGCGTAACCTGCTCTTCCGCGGCCGCGCCGTGAGGTTGGCCACGATTCCCCTGCCCGTCCCAGGGTGATTTTATTGACGTGTGCCTCGTGTTGATTCTGTGTCTCCCTCAGTCAAACAATGGATTGTTCTTTAATGTTATTGCCTGTAATTATTAGATCGCTGAGGTACTCAAATTAGCATGATTGAAGCGCCTGAAGTTGACCGGCGACTTCTATAAAGAATTTTTTTTCGGCTGGGGATGCCTGGTGGCTGGTGGTCAGTTGGTGCTACAGAAAGTGTCGTCAAACCCTGTATAAAAGAAAATAGTGGGATGAGATTTAGGATGCCGATAGTGGTCGAAGTCAAATGAAAATAGCTGCAGTGGTTCGGATTAAAAGTGGTTCTGATTAAAATCCTCGATGGCGGTAACACGCTGCCCGAGAAACCGCTGAAACGTCTCATTCTACAGGAGAAAGAAAACGGGCCCTACAAAGTCTTTTGTGGCAGTATTTTTAAATAGACTGTCAACTTGTGTTTTTTTCTCAAAATCGTAGAATCGTTTGGGTTGGAAGAGACCTTTAAAACCGTCACGGATCCCAGCCGTTAACCCAGCACCGCCAAGTCACCACTAAACCCTGTTCCTTTAGCGGTCGCGGCTGGTGCTCTCGCCCTTTCTGTCCTCTCTAAGTCGAGCTCTTGAGTCACTTCGTTGCTTCTGATCCTCATGAAGCACAATCGAAAATTGCAGCTTTCTTCCAATCCCAAGTCCAAAATGTAGAATAACCTTTAATTTAAGAAGTGACTTCAGGAGCATATGGGTTATTTTAAAAAGGATGCTCAAGAAGAGGCCAGTGTAATTAACAACAGAAATAAGAACAAGTACGAACTGAAATATCATCGTTCCCTTCCTGACTTATAATTGTGCTTGAGATGAGTTTACTGGTCATGGCAGACTCATTTAGTTCGAGGTTACTGGTGTAGTTTGTGCCAGTTTTAGCTTGGGGTTACTTGGGTTCTTTTGGGTGCAGCTTCTCCGACAGGAAGCTGGGCCGGGCACTCCTCTTACAAAACCTTGGGATCTGGAGAGGTGGGAATTTGTGGTGGCCTTCTATGATGTTGCCACAGTATTGGTAGATAAGGGGAGAGCAACCGAAGTCATCTGCCTGGTCTTATGCAAAGTGTTCGACACCGTCCCGCATGACATTCTGGTCTCTCAATTGGAAAAGCATGGATTTGATGGATGGACCACTCGGTGGATAAGGAACTGGCTGGATGGCCGCACTCAAAGGGTTGCGGTCAATGGCTCAATGTCCACATGGAAACCGGTGACGAGTGGCGTTCCTCAGGGGTCAGTACTGGGACCAGTGCTGTTTAACATCTTTGTCGGTGACACGGACGGTGAGATCGAGTGCACCCTCAGCACGTTTGCCGACGACACCGAGCTGTGTGGCACAGTCGACACGCTGGAGGGAAGGGATGCCATCCAGAGGGACCTGGACAGGCTGCAGAGGTGGGTCTGTGCGAACCTCATGAAGTTCAGCCAGGCCAAGTGCAAGGTCCTGCACCTGGGCCATGGCAATCCCAAGCACAAATACAGGTTGGGCGGAAAATGGCCTGAGAGCAGCCCTGAGGAGAAGGACTCGGGGGTGCTGGTGGACGAGAAGCTCAACATGAGCCATCAATGTGCGCTGGCAGCCCAGAAAGCCAACCGCATCCGGGGCTGCATCAAAAGAAGCGTGGCCAGCAGGGCGAGGGAGGGGATTCTGCCCCTCTGCTCCGCTCTGGTGAGACCCCCCCTGGAGCACTGCGTCCAGCTGTGGAGTCCTCAGCACACGAAGGACATGGACCTGTTGGAGCAGGGCCAGGGGAGGGCCATGAAGATGCTCAGAGGGCTGGAGCCCCTCTGCTGTGAGGACAGGCTGAGAGAGTTGGGGGGGTTCAGCCTGGAGAAGAGAAGGCTCCGGGGAGACCTCCCAGTCCCTGAAGGGGGCCCACAGGAAGGATGGGGAGGGACTCTGGATCAGGGAGTGTTATGACAGGACACGGGGTAACGGCCTCAAGTTGAGAGAGGGGAGATTTAGATGAGATGTGAGAAAGAAATTCTTCGCTGTGAGGGTGGTGAGCCCCTGGCCCAGGTTGCCCAGAGAAGCTGTGGCTGCCCCATCCCTGGAGGGGTTCAAGGCCAGGTTGGACGGGGCTTGGAGCAACCTGGGCTGGTGGGAGGTGTCCCTGCCCAGGGCAGGGGGTGGCACTGGATGATCTTTAAGGTTCCTTCCAACCCCAACCATTCTGTGATTCTGTAATGTACTCCCTGACTCAAGACAAACCAGTTTGTAGCTTTTTGGAATACCTTGAGTTTAGAAGGCAATGGGAAACAGCTGCCGTAATCATTTCTCGGTCTTCATCCATGACCGTGGAAAGGAGCTACCAGTTTTAAATCCCATGGTTGACACAAAAAGGGGGTTTTCCTCCCCATTTTATGAATTAGTAAATAATAAAATCAGGAACGTCTGAGGCAGGGGGAAAACAAGTCTCGTGTTGTGCCCCAAGGGCTGCGCTGGGTCACTGGTGGTGGCCACTGGGGCAGCAAGATGGGGACCCGCGGGCTCTGCTGCAGCTCCTGCTGCTGGCACCGGGGCTGTCCCGTCTCTGGGCTGCAGCTCCTCGCCCAGCCCCAGGGCCTGCCTTTGGGTTTGAACATCGAATATAAGGTGCCAACTTTCATTTTCGATTAAACGTGGTTCCCGCTGTGTTGCCTGGGGAGACACCTCCTCCTCCAGGGCAGGGCTAGGGCATCCCACCAGCCTCCTTGGTGGGACCCAAATGACTCAAAATTAATAACAGGGCTGTCTCGGAGTATGAAAAGCTTAATTAAAGCAGAGAGCTTGCGGGGGGGTGATTTGATAGAGTTGATGGCAACGTGCTGAACTTCCCTTTTGCTTCCGTTCACCGCAACCTTCTGCAGGACTTTGTGGCCCCATCGCAACGGCCAGCCTTGATCCGATCAAGGAAAAAACCAGTTGGATGCCTGTGTGCGCTGTGTTCGACGGGCAAAGCTTAGCGCGGATGGGTTTCCAGTGCTCTTACCACGAGTTTATTTTTCAGTGAAGCTTTTGGAGCACGGAGGGCAGCGCTCCACAGACATTTCACTGGAGGCGATGGCGTAGAAATACACAGTAAATAGAAAATCAATTAAAATGCAGTGGCGGTTCCTCGGGAGGAGGTTGGTGCTCTCTTTGATCATTGATTTTTTTTTCTACATGACAGCCCCTCACCTGGCTGGCCTTCGGCAGACTTCTGACACGGGGTCATGCGGGAAGAAAATTATTCAGGCGAAGAGGAGGGTTAATAAAAGGCTATCGGGGCGTGTGTATACCAGGAGTGACTGAGAAGTAAATGTCAGGGTCGTGCTGAGAGGGGCAGGCGGGGGGGTCAGTAGTGGATTTCCTTCATATTAGTCTTAATTACTCTGGCACAAATAGCAGGTATGTGTCTGCAGCAAATTAATGAGCGCAGAGCTGGAAGACGCGGCCAGCGTAAGGATGCTGTGCGAGGAGGACCGGCCGGCAGGCGTCGTCCAGCATTGCAGGGTGCAGGCCCTTACACTCCAGGGCCAAGGAGAAGGTTTTATTCCGTAAAGTGGGATCTCCTCAGCTGAAGCCACCTGCGCAATGAGATCTGTAGAGAAACCACTAAAGTTATTTCCAGCTGAGATAAGGGGTTGTTAGTGCCGTGCTGGGAAGTACTGGGGAAGCCCTGTCTGGAGGGCTGTGTGCGTGTGCGCGATTCTGCTTTTGGATTTTTCCGGAGAGATTTCCTTGAGCGGGAGGATGACGGGCTGCTGAGATGACGGGAGCTTACGAAACGAGCAGGCTGGAAGAGCTGAGCTCGAGGCAGCCGATAAAAGCGATGTCGCAGAGGGGTTTAGTTGTGTTTCCTGTGAGTATATTGGAGGAGCAACCTGAGGAAGGAAGAAGTTCAAGACCATGTTGCCCAGTAGCACTGACTCTAAGATGATCCAAGAAATCCCTCCCTGACAGACACGGGATGGGACCGTGCCTTGAGGACCACGGCTCAGGTCCTCGCTGGGTGCTGAACGACTGGGTAGCTTATTTCACACTAATTGGACCATCAGTAGACACGGCAGGACTTAATGTTAGTTTTTGAAGGACGTAGTCCAGGGGGGGTTGGTGTCATGGAGGGTTTCTATCAGAAGCCGTCCCGTGGCCCAGGTACCTTCGTTCTGGTCCTGAGTGGGTGCTGTTTGTGCTCCGCTCCAAATCCCACGCTTGTTAGAAGAAGCAGAGACCAAAATATCCCAGATTTTAATCTCCTGGTATTCTCCTATGGGACATCATTAGCGTTACATGAAGACGTTGTCTGGGCAGGCGTCTGTTTGACCTTCAAGGCAAATTTTTTAGCCAATCAAGT